>NC_047114.1:3180883-3284678 GCF_902500255.1 Thalassophryne amazonica | reverse complement strand
ACTGCCGACGTGAATTACAATCTTACAAATTTACGCTTAGCCTTAGCAGCAGTTCAAATTTCCTTCAATGTCGCCTGATATGGCCCCCGGAAGACAATGACTATGGCTGCTGTGTCGCTAACTTCACATTTCTCAAAATAGAGTCGCCAATAACAGAGTTTGATCCTCGGCGGGTGTGTCGTCAAGTGGGGAAAATGGTTAGAAATGTGAACGGGTTGGCGGTGTACACGGGGCTTCTGTTTAGAACTACGCTTCCTCCTCACAGTCACCCAGTCAGCCTGCTTGGGATCTGCCAGGGGGGAACTAACGGCGGCTAAGCTACCTTGGTCCGCACGACTACAGGGGCCTGGCTAGCTGTAGAAATTTCCACGGTGCGGAGCTGAGTCTCCAATCGCCCAGCCTGGCCTCCAAAGCTACGAATAAGCTACACTTATTACAAGTACCATTACTGCTAAAGGAGGCCGAGGAATAACTAACATTTCACACCCAGAGCAGAAAAGTGTGGAGAGACAGGAGAGCCGCCATGCTAAACCGGCCTAAGAGCTAGTAGCTACGCTAACCTAGCGGATTCCTAAAAACACGCAAAGTGAATAATTTAGAGGTGATTCAGCAGAAGGAGTGCTTTAGTTAAGGCACGTAAAGATTACACTGGGAAACAAATCGTAATCTAGATAACTAGATCAATCTAACTGCGCAGATTAAACAGCTAACAGATACAGAAAAACACCGCTGTGCTCCGGAACAGGAAGTGATACAATACCGCAGTGAGAGCCAACCACCAGTAGAGGCCTAACCACCAGTAGTAATGCGCTAATTTTTAAAGTTTTAGTGTGGACATGCTGTGTCCAGGTGCATTATTGGTGATAGGATAATCTCAGTATGTTCACGACATGAAAAATGTGTTTGAGACACTCTGATCAGGTTCCATTAAACTCTAGTGCCAAAACCTCTTGTGAATATATTCTCTGGGTTTATTATTGTGTTTGTGTTTGTTAAATTCCACATATCTTAAACACAGCAGAGTAACAGCAGACACAAATTATCTGGAATTTTGTTTTGGCAAGTCTCTACTGCCATCTACTGGCCAGTAGTGTTCATGGCAGTATTCAAACTGAAGCTGGGCTGATAATTTCAATCACTGTACTTGGTTCCAGCTCAAAGTGTACCACAGAACCGCACGGTGTAAAAGTTCAGAGTGCACGATTTATGTTCTCACACACATTGGGCCTCATGTATCAACATTGCGTACGGCGATATTTGAGCGTATATGGGGTGTACGCCAAAACGGCTGCGCTACTTGGCATTTATCAATGTGGTCGTTGGCGTACGCTGCGCTGAAATATACACCAGGTCGAGAGGTGGCGTAAATTATACACCAAAATGAACCAGCGCTGGAATCCACATAAAAATGAAGATGATCAACATGATAAACAGTGCCATTATACAAATCAATGCATATGTTACATAAATAACACTTTCCTGATTATACTACATAATAATCAATACAAATCCCACCTTTGCGGGATTGTTATGGAGCACGATCTGTGGCCACGGCATTACTGCAAAGAAAGCGCTGCTCGCCTTTTTCTCCAGACATCAAGCCTGGATCCAGAGCAGCACTGAGCTTAACTTCATGTGGTGTGATCGTTTTAGACTATGAAATTGATAATACAACTGTAGTTTCGTCATTCCCTTAATTCGCTCGTGCTGCAACCAGGTTTTGTCGTCTCCATTCGGTTGTCACAATAAAATAAATACAGAAATACATTTAAAAAATAAAGAAATCTGACAGATTAGGCGTGTCTTATTAATTGAGCGAGCAAATATGCACATGTCAAGAATTATTGACATGTGAAAAGAGAATACAGTGGTCCCTCGCTATAACGCCGTTCACCTGTCGTGGCCTCGGAGTCTCGCGGAGTATTTAGTCCAATTTTGCATGCCTTTTTTTTTTTTTTACAGTGTTCTGTGTTCTGCGTATCTGTTTATAAGAATCTTGTTGCCCAGAAGAGAAAAGAGCGCCAACAACTACTCATAACTGTGTTTGTCACACGGAAACAAACACCTGCTGCAGCGAGGTGTGAGTGGGAAAAGGCGCAGCGTCAGGACGCAGAGGCCCGATCTGTGACATACTGGTCAGTCACTATTAATACTTTCTTATGTGTCTGACCTCGTTCGTTGATCGTTAAAATTAATTTGTTAGTTCTAATTGCCATCATAATTATTTATAGGAAAACGTTCTATTTTTATTTCTCAAACAAATGTTTGGGCCTGAAAACAGTTTGGTCTTATTTTCCTACTAAGGTTTGAACTTTGAGAGTGTTTACACACGAGAGAAAAGTGAGAAAATGTTCATGCCTGATTGAGAAAGTGTATAAACTGTGTAGTGAGGGGTTTTACAGCTTTGAAACGTCTATAATAATTGTAAAAAATAACGCTGACTACGTCGCGGTTTCGCGTATTACGGGCTATTTTTTAGAACGTAACTCCAGCGATTAATGAGGGACCACTGTAACACTTTATTGATTATGTACTACAAAACAATTGATACGACGGCCGCTTTTGACGCTCTATTGGCACGTGTCGTGATTGGTGGAGTTCTTTTTCATTGCCATCTTTCCGGCTTCCATGTCGTAAAATGAGGGTGTGTCTGAAGCAGAGTCTGAATATTTATGGGCGTGTTTATTATAATTACGATCGTTTCCACCCGCCGCATTTATCAAGATCACATCAGGCGTACGCCAGAAATGGGCAGGTGCGCACTGCTTGATACATGTCACGGCGACTTTGGTGTATTTCAAGTTTACGCCGTAAATTTACGCCACAAGTGCGCAACATTGATACATGAGGCCCATTGTACGTTCAAAAACCACACGTCGTACTCGTCTTTCCAGAAGCAAAACAGAAACAGGAGACATCAAAGTTTAAAAATAACAAAACAAAACAAAACAAAAAAACATTACAAGACAGGTCTGCGGTGTTTGCACAGGCACAGTGCAAGAGGTGGTTGTGAGATGTTAAACACAGCTCGTTACTCCATGTATACTAAATGATGCAGGACGCGCGATTAACCTGAAAATTGGTGTGATCTAAAAAATCTGTCTGTTGTTGTTTTTGATCCTTTCAGAAGCGATTGTGGTGTTAAGACTCAAAATCAGCTTGTTAGTAGTTGCAAGTGTACCAGAGACAATACTGGAATTTATCAGTTATCTGTAACTTCCAATACATTTTTGGGTGGTTTATCATTTTATCTTTATCAAAGATAAAACGTACATGGGGTGTACAGCCAGTACATTCTGAGTGCCAGTCCCAAGCCCGGATAAATGAGGAGGGTTGCATCAGGAAGGGCATCCAGCGTAAAACAAGCCAACCCAACTATGCAGACTAAGAATCGAATTCCCGTACCGGATCGGTCGCAGCCGGGGTTAACAACGTCCGCCAGCGGTGCTGTTGCCCAACAGGGTGCCGGTGGAAATTGGGTTACTGCTGGGCGAAGACAATGAAGAAGAGGAGGAGAACATTGCCACAAACAGCGGGAGAAGAAAACTAGAAGGGTGGAAATGAGAGTGGGGACTTTGAATGTTGGTAGTATAACTGGTAAAGGGAGAGAGCTGGTTGATATGATAGAGAGGAGAAAGGTAGACATATTGTGTGTGCAAGAGACCAAGTGGAAGGGAAGTAGGAGCAGGAGCATCAGTGGTGGGTACAAGTTGTTGTACCATGGTGAAGACAGGAAGAGAAATGGTGTTGGGGTCATTTTAAAGGAAGAGTATGTTAAAAGTGTGTTACTGATTAAGCGAGTGTCTGACAGGGTGATGACTGTGAAGTTGGAAATTGAAGAGGTGATGATGAATATCATCAGTGCATATGCCCCACAGGTAGGTTGCGAGATGAAGGAGAAAGATTTCTGGAGTGTGTTAGATGAGGTGGTGGAGAGTGTGCCCAAGCATGAAAGAGTGGTGATAGGAGCAGACTTCAATGGGCATGTTGGTGAAGGGAACAGAGGTGATGAGGAAGTAATGGGTAGATATGGTATCAAGGATAGGAATGGGGAAGGACAGATGGTAGTTGATTTTGCAAAAAGGACAGAAATGGCTGTGGTGAATACCTACTTTAAGAAAAGGGAGGAGCACAGGGTAACATATAAGAGTGGAGGAAGGTGCACACAGGTGGACTACATTCTTTATAGGAGATGCAAGCTAAAAGAAATCAGAGACTGTAAGGTGGTGGCAGGAGAGAGTGCCGTTAGACAGCATAGGATGGTTGTTTGTAGGATGACTTTAGAGGTAAAGAAGAAGAAGAGAGTGAGAGCTCAACAAAGGATCAGATGGTGGAAGCTGAAGGAGGAAGACTGTTGTGTAAAATTTAGCGAGCAAGTGAGAGAAGCACTAGTTGGAGGGGAAGCAGTTTTGGACAACTGGAAAAGTACTGCAGATGTGGTGAGGGAGACAGCTAGGACAGTACTGGGTATGACATCTGGACAGTGGAAGGAAGACAAGGAGACTTGGTGGTGAAATGAAGAGGTCCAGGAAAGCATAAGGAGAAAGAGGTTGGCGGAGAGATGAAGAAAGTAGACAGGAGTACAAGGAGATGCGGCATAAGGCAAAAAGAGAAGTGGCAAAAGCGAAGGAAAAGTCATAGTGCGAGCTGTACAAGAAGTTGAATAGTAAGGAAGGAGAAAAGTACTTGTACTGATTGGCCAGACAAAGGGACAGAGCTGGAAAGGATGTGCAACAGGTTAGGGTGGTAAAAGATGCACATGGTAATGTGTTGACAAGTGAGGAGTGAGGGCTGAGAAGGTGGAGGGAATATTTTGAAGAGTTGATGAATAAAGAAAATGAGCGAGAGAAAAGGCTGGATGATGTGGTGAGAGTAAATCTGTTGTGAAAGTGTAGTGACACGGACCCACAACAGGGGGCACAAATGAACTGTCAATAGATGAGCCAAAAAGTAACAATTTAATGTTGTGAAATGTGCACAAAGAATATACAGACAATCTCAGAATATGATTACAGTCAAATTACAAAGGTGACGTGTGGGCAGGCTCGAGGATAGAAGACGTCTGTCCTGAGAAGGGCCGGAACCACACGATTTCCGCCACCACCGAACCTGGTGAATACTGGAGCCGCCAAGTCCCGAATTCCCAGGTGATCACCGTCTCCGACTGTCGGATCTGGTACTGCTGGCGAGAACAAAGACAGTCAAGTGTGGGTGTGTGTACACCCAGTAACAACAACGGTGGGAATGCCACCTCCACCTCTCACTCAATATGTGATGAGTACCGCAGTGATTCCTCAGGGGAAAAGAGTGCCATCCTGCACTCACTCAGCTTCCACAAAAAGAGGAACCGGTACTCCTGCAAACACTCACAATATACAGATATATTGTAACACAAACGGCTGAGGATATTACCTTCAATGAAGTACGATATCTCGGCGATGAGGTGGAGATGACGTCTGGGTTTTATGGAGTGAGGTGATGAAGAATGAGTGACAGCTGTCAGGAAGTAATGAGTAACAGCTGTCACTCCGGCTGTGTCCGTGGCGGCAGCGCCCTCTCGTGCCTGAAGCCCGCACTTCAGGCAGGGCGCCCTCTGGTGGTGGGCCAGCAGTACCTCCTCTTCTGGCTGCCCACACAACAAAATCAGGAAGTACAAGAGATTAGTAAGGAAGAAGTGAGGGCTGCTATGAAGAGGATGAAGAGTGGAAGGTAGTTCATCCAGATGACATTCAGTGGAGGCATGGAAATGTCTAGGAGAGATGGCAGTTGAGTTTCTAACCAGATTGTTTAATAAAATCTTGGAAAGTGAGAGGATGCCTGAGGAGTGGAGGCGAAGTGTGCTGTTCCTATTTTCAAGAACAAGGGTGATGTGCAGAGCTGCACGAGCTGTGGAGCCATCAGGTGATACAGCCTCATGCCGTTCCCCTCTCCAGGATATTAGGTCCATGTGATGACCACACTATGGTTCATGCGTATGTCCCGCCAATCAATTAAATCATTCAGATCCTGTACTGTCTAGACTTTGCGATCACGTGTTATGTGCCCTGACATGCAGCGGGGAGTCCCACTGTCCAGCTGGGTGGCGCACATTGCACTGCTGGACAACACGTCACATGGGAAATATATTTCATGGTGGATGAGGTATGTGCCGTCGGCACTTGTCTGATGTAGCCATCTCATGGCACTCCCAGGATGACAGGAATTTTATCACAGGCTGTTGCCTGGCTGTTGTTCGGCCTGTGCTATGAGATGCATCTGGAGTGATTCCAAAAGTCATTTCTATTTTATTTTTATTGTAATGGCTTGGCAATACAGTTGGAACATCATTTCTCCTAAAGGGTTAGATGTAAATGTCATAATATATGTGTTACAATTGTGACACGCCATTCAGTTGCACTGTGTCATGGCGCACCGAGTCTCTGAAATGTGTTGACGCACTGTGGGGCAGGGGCGAGGCTCATCTGCTTGTGGTGTTATAGCTATGATGATCATAATTTTTCACATACATTAACTACATTATTTGGGAGAGAATGGCTATGTATCTGAAATATAAGGTTTATTGTTGTGTGGGCCGCTGAAGAGGAGGTACTGCTGGCCCACCACCACCAGAGGGCGCCCTGCCTGGAGTGCGGGCTCCAGGCACCAGAGGGCGCTGCCGCATCATGGGAGTAGCCTGGGTGACAGCTGTCACCCATCACCAGACACAGCTGTTCTACTCAGCACCGAGGTATATCAGGAGGACGGCGTCTCCACCTCAGTGCCGAGATATCGCCTAAGACCAAGGTAGTATTCTCTGCAGTTATACATTGCATCATCAGCTAAGACTGTTAAAACCTTTTTCAGGACTGGTGACTACTGAAAACCTCATTCTTTGGATAAGTACTCACCTTCCTGCTACACTTTGCCAAGAGGTGGAGGCGGCTTCTCCCCTCTCTGTTACTGGGTGCGTTCATCCACTCCTGTGTGTTGTTGCTCTCTCCTGCCAGCAGTACCGGATCCGACGAGCGGAGGCAGTGGCCACCTGGGAATTCGGGACTTGGCGGTTCCAGTATTTCCAGGGTTCGGTGGCAGAGGAGATCTGGGTGGTTCCGGTTCGACTGAGACAGACGTCTCCTACCTTCGAGCCTGCCCACACGACACCAGCGGATTCGACCCCAAATTGTGTTTGTTGTATTACTCGTGCTTGTTTCAGTAGTAAATCTTGTTATTTACTCTCTCCATTGTCCGTTCATTGCGCCCCCTGTTGTGGGTCCGTGTTCCTACACTTTCACAACAGGATATCTCGGCCAGCGTCATGGATCCCGAGGGGCGTCAACCGGCTGTTGAACGGCCAATGGAAGACCAAGGCGCGGCGGAGGCTTCGGGAGGGGTAATCGGTGAGTTGCAGCGGATCCTCACCGCTTTCACCTCTCGGATCGACTTAATGACCGAGCAGCACGTTCTCCTAAACCGCAGGGTGGAGGCTCTCGCCGCACAAGTGGAGGCGCGCCCTTCGGGCGCCGCTGCGGCTCTCCCTCCCGAGGACCCTGCGTGCGAAAGTAACGTTCCACTGGCGTTCAACGGTCCCTCCCTCCGTCCCCAGAAGCATACATAAGCCCTCCAGAACCGTACGGAGGCGTGTGTGGAGACGTGCGCGGACTTTCTTATGCAGTGTTCGCTCGTCTTCGCTCAGCGTCCCGTGATGTACGACGACTGATGCTAGCAAAGTAGCTTATGTGATAAATCTGCTTCGCGGGGAGGCACGCGCTTGGGCTACAGCGCTCTGGGAGCAGAACTCACGGCTCCTTCATACATACGATGGGTTTGTACGGGAGCTCAGAACGGTGTTCGATCATCCCAACAGAGGAGAGTCCGCTTCAACGCACTACTGTCCATACGACAGGGACGTCGGAGCGCAGCTGCCTATGCAGTCGCCTTCCGCATCGCGGCGGCGAGATCCGGCTGGAATAGCACTGCCCTCCGCGCTGCCTTTGTAACGGACTGTCTCTGGTCCTAAAAGAGCACCTGGTGGCTAAGACGAACCCGCGGGATTTAGATGGGCTCATCGATCTAGTCATACGACTCGACAACCGGTTTAGAAGAACGCCGTCGGGAACGAGGCGAAGGGCGTGGCCAGGCACGCGTCGTCCCTCTCCCTTCCGGGTCCGATCGAGCTCCTCCCTCCCCACGCTCCTCTGTTCCTGCGCTCCGTGCGCCTATGGCTCCCCCTGCTGACGAAGCTATGGACACGAGCAGGGCAACATTTAGGGCACCCGGAGCACAAAGGAGGCGGGCCCACGGAGCTTGTTATGTTTGTGGCTCGAGTGAGCATATGGCAAACGACTGCCCCGAGCGGTTAAGCTCCAACGCCCGCCCCTAGAGACTGGGCCAGGGGTGGGCCAAAACATTCACGTGGGACACACCCACATTGCTACACGACTCCCAGTCACGATCCTTTATGAGGATTCAACCCTGAAGGCCCCAGCACTGGTGGACACCGGGCTCTGAGGGGAATCTGCTTGACAGTAGATGGGCCAGGGAGATAGGGCTCCCTCTGGTGGCTCTTACCTCGCCTGTGCAGGTTCGGGCGCTAGATGGCTCCCTACTCCCACCAATCACACATAAGACACCTCCAGTAACTCTGGTGTTGTCAGGTAACCACCGGGAGGTGATCGAGTTCTTCGTGACTCAGGCCACCTCCCGTGTGGTTTTAGGGTTTCCATGGATGCTAAAGCACAATCCCCGGATTGATTGGCCGTCCGGGGTAGTGGTTCAGTGGAGCGAAACCTGCCATCGGGAGTGTCTAGGTTCCTCGGTTCCTCCCGGCTCCCAAGCTAAGGAGGAGGTCCGAGTCCCGCCCAATCTGAAGGCGGTGCCAGCGGAGTACCATGACCTCGCTGATGTGTTCAGCAAGGATCTGGCTCTCACGCTTCCTCCTCACCGCCCGTACGATTGTGCCATTGATTTGGTTCCAGGCAGTGAGTTTCCGTCCAGTAGGCTGTACAACCTCTCACGGCCGGAGCGTGAATCAATGGAGACCTACATCCGGGACTCATTAGCTGCCGGGTTGATCCGGAATTCCGCCTCTCCGATGGGTGCTGGTTTCTTTTTTGTGGGTAAAAGGATGGCGGGCTTCGTCCATGCATTGACTATAGGGGGTTGAACGAAATCACGGTTCGCAATCGATACCCGTTGCCCCTGTTGGATTCGGTGTTCACCCCCTTGCATGGAGCCAATATCTTCACCAAACTTGATCTTAGGAATGCCTATCATTCGGTTCGGATCCGGAAGGGAGACGAATGGAAGACGGCATTTAACACCCCGTTGGGCCATTTGAGTACCTGGTCATGCCGTTCGGTCTCACTAACGCTCCCGCGACCTTCCAAGCATTGGTAACGATGTCCTGCGGGACTTCCTGCACCGGTTCGTCTTCGTGTATCTGGACGATATACTCATCTTTTCCCCGGATCCTGAGACTCATGTCCGGCATGTCCGTCAGGTCCTGCAGCGGTTGTTGGAGAACCGCCTGTTTGTGAAGGGCGAGAAGTGTGAGTTCCACCGCACTTCTTTGTCCTTCCTGGGGTTTATCATCTCCTCTAACTCCGTCGCCCCGGACCCGGCCAAGGTTGCGGCGGTGAGAGATTGGCCCCAACCTACAAGCCGTAGGAAGCTGCAACAGTTCCTCGGTTTTGCTAATTTTTATAGGAGGTTCATAAGGGCTACAGTCAGGTAGTTAGCCCCCTGACAGCCCTGACCTCTCCAAAAGTTCCCTTCACTGGTCGGACCGGTGCGATGGCCGCGTTCAAGGAGTTTGAAACGGTGCTTCTCGTCTGCACCAGTTCTGGTGCAGCCCGATCCTAGCCGCCAGTTAGTGGTTGAAGTGGATGCCTCGGACTCAGGGATAGGAGCGGTGCTCTCCCAGAGCGGGAAGACCGATAAGGTCCTTCACCCGTGTGCCTATTTTTCTCGCAGGTTGACCCCCGCTGAACGGAATTATGACGTCGGCAATCGGGAACTCCTTGCTGTGAAAGAGGCCCTCGAAGAGTGGAGACATCTGTTGGAGGGAACAGCCGTGCCATTCACGGTTTTCACTGACCATCGGAACCTGGAGTACATCAGAACCGCCAAGCGGCTGAACCCCAGGCAAGCCCGCTGGTCACTGTTCTTTGGCCGTTTTGACTTCCGGATTACCTACGTCCCGGGACCAAGAATCAGAGATCGGATGCATTGTCCCGGGTGCCACGAAGATGAGGTCAAAACGGAACCGTCGGATCCCCCGGATCCCATCATCCCGGAGTACGCTATCGTGGCCGCCCTCACCTGGGACGTGGAGAAGACCGTCCAGGAGGCCCTGACCCGGTGTCCCGGACCCCGGAAACGGACCAAAAACAGACTATACGTCCCACCAGAGGCTAGAGCTGCAGTCCTGGACTTCTGTCACGGTTCTAAGCTCTCCTGTCACCCAGGGGTGCGAAGGACCGTGGCAGTCGTCCGGCAACGCTTCTGGTGGGCATCCCTGGAGACCGACGTCGGGACTACTGTCCAGGCTGTACCACCTGCGCCAGGGGCAAGGCGGACCATAGGAAGACCTCAGGGCAGCTACAGCCATTGCCCGTGCTCATCGCCCCTGGTCCCACATCGGCCTGGACTTCGTCACGGGTCTCCCGCCGTCCCAGGGAAACACCGTCGTCTTCACGATAGTGGACCGTTTCTCCAAGGCGGCCCACTTCGTGGCCCTCCCGAAGCTCCCTACGGCCCAGGAGACAGCGGACCTCCTGGTCCACCACGTCGTCCGTCTGCATGGCATACCATCGGACATCGTCTCCGATCGCGGTCCCCAGTTCACCTCACATGTCTGGAGGAGCTTCTGCCGGGAACTGGGGGCCACGGTCAGCCTCTCGTCTGGGTACCACCCCCAGACCAACGGGCAGGCAGAGCGGGCGAATCAAGAACTGGAGCAGACACTTCGCTGTGTGACAGCCGCGCACCCAACGGCCTGGAGTACCCACCTGGCCTGGATCGAGTACGCCCACAACAGCCAAGTGTCATCAGCCACCGGCCTCTCCCCGTTTGAGGTGTGCTTGGGGTATCAGCCCCCCTTGTTTCCGGTGGTTGAGGGAGAGGTCGGTGTGCCCTCGGTCCAGGCCCACCTACGGAAGTGCCGTCGGGTGTGGCGGGCCGCCCGCTCTGCCTTGTTGCAGGCCCGGACGAGGGCGAAGAAACATGCAGACCGGCGGCGAGCCCCGGCCCCCAAGTATCGTCCTGGGCAGGAGGTCTGGTTGTCCACGAAGGACATTCCCCTACAGGTTGATTCTCCAAAACTGCAAGAACGGTACATCGGACCTTATAAGATCCTCAAGGTCATCAACCCCGCCGCAGTGAGGCTCCAGCTTCCGGCCTCACTGCGGATCATCCAGTCTTCCATGTTTCCCGGATATCAAGCCTCTTCACACCTCATCCCTCTGCACCCCGGGTCCGCGCCGCCTCTGCCCGGATCATCGACGGAGCACCGGCTGGACTGTCCGCCGGCTCCTTGACGTCCGTCGGATGGGCCGGGGTTTTCAGTATCTGGTGGACTGGGAGGAGTACGGCCCCGAGGAGCGCTCCTGGGTGAAGAAGGGCTTCATCCTGGACCCGGCCCTCCTGGCCGACTTCTACCGACGCCATCCGGACAAGCCCGGTCGTGCGCCAGGAGGCGCCCGTTGAGGGGGGGGGTCCTGTTGTGTGGGCCGCTGAAGAGGAGGTACTGCTGGCCCACCACCACCAGAGGGCGCCTGCCTGGAGTGCGGGCTCCAGGCACCAGAGGGCGCTGCCGCATCATGGGAGTAGCCTGGGTGACAGCTGTCACCCATCACCAGACACAGCTGTTCTACTCAGCACCGAGGTATATCAGGAGGACGGCGTCTCCACCTCAGTGCCGAGATATCGCCTAAGACCAAGGTAGTATTCTCTGCAGTTATACATTGCATCATCAGCTAAGACTGTTAAAACCTTTTTCAGGACTGGTGACTACTGAAAACCTCATTCTTTGGATAAGTACTCACCTTCCTGCTACACTTTGCCAAGAGGTGGAGGCGGCTTCTCCCCTCTCTGTTACTGGGTGCGTTCATCCACTCCTGTGTGTTGTTGCTCTCTCCTGCCAGCAGTACCGGATCCGACGAGCGGAGGCAGTGGCCACCTGGGAATTCAGGACTTGGCGGTTCCAGTATTTCCAGGGTTCGGTGGCAGAGGAGATCTGGGTGGTTCCGGTTCGACTGAGACAGACGTCTCCTACCTTCGAGCCTGCCCACACGACACCAGCGGATTCGACCCCAAATTGTGTTTGTTGTATTACTCGTGCTTGTTTCAGTAGTAAATCTTGTTATTTACTCTCTCCATTGTCCGTTCATTGCGCCCCCTGTTGTGGGTCCGTGTTCCTACACTTTCACAACAGTTTATTATGGGTATGACACCCCGTTCGGATGTGCGCCCTGCTCTGCGGCTCTGAGGCACATTGACTCACAGTGACACACAGTGCTTTCAGTTTGATTGTGCAATATTTACAGAGTTCACAAGATGAATATGTGCCACAGACATTGCACCTAACAATATTTCCTTTGCGCACGCCAAACGGGATCCAGTGAGGGTGCACATACAGCTCATCCATGGCACAATCGGGACATGCTGGCAGGATTTGATGTGCCTGACCATGGTGAATGTCTCTCAAGTGCAATCAGACTGTTCCAAATGCTTTTTGACACCATAAGAGTGTTTAGAACGCATTCAGACTGTGGTCAGACTACACTTCGACTGCCATTTGAGCTTTTTCCACTTTGACTGCACCTTGACTGGTTTTAACATGTTAAACATTTGGCTGGGTGCAGGAATTTGTCTGGCTGTTTGGCGTGCACGCAGAATGCTGTCGGAGGTTTTTTTTATTGTACCTCACCTTTGCCCAAATGGAGGTCAAATTTTCATTTGGGTGACATTTGGGCTCATTTGGCCTCCAGTGTGATGGGAGTATAAAGAAAATGCATTTAGCAAGCTGTACAATACCTTGAATAGTAAGGAAAGAGAAAAGAACTTGTACCGATTGGCCAGACAAAAAGACAGAGCTGGAAAGGATGTGCAGCAGGTTAGGGTGGTAAAAGATGCAGATGGTAATTAATGTGCTGACAAGTGAGGAGGGTGTGTTGAGAAGGTGGTGGGAATATTTTGAGGAGCTGATAAATGAAGAAAATGATAGAGAGATGGCTGGATGATGTGGAGAGAGTGGAAAGGCAGTTGGTCCAGATGATAAATGGTAAATGGACTGCATTTATAGAGTGCTTTTCCATCTGTATCAGACGCTCAAAGCGCTTTACAAATAATGCCTCACATTCACCCCAATGTGAGGGTGCTGTCATACAAGGCGCTTACTACACACCGGGAGCAATAGGGGATTAAGGACCTTGCCCAAGGGCCCTCAGTGATTTTCTAGTCAGGCTGGGATTTGAACTGCGGATATTCTGGTCTCAAGCCCAACACCTTAACCACTAGACCATCACCTCCCCCAGGATTGAGTCCTGGGGACCAGCTTGTAAAGATGATATTCTATTGGAGGCATGGAAATGTCTTGGGGAGATGGCAGAGGAGTTCAATAAAATTTTGGAGAGTGAGAGGATGCCTGAGAAATGGACATGAAGTGTGCTGGTTCCTATGTTTAAGAACAAGGGTGATGTGCAGAGCTGCAGTAACTACAGAGGCATAAAGTTGTTCAGCCACAGTATGAAGATAAAGGGGAAAGAGTAGTAGAAGTTAAGCTTAGAAAACAGGTGAAGATCTATGAGCAGCTATATGGCTTCATGCAGAGAAAGAGCACTACGATACAATGTTTGCTCTGAGGATACTGATGGAGAAGTGTAGAGAAGGCTGGGAAGGAGTTACATTGTGTAAGGCTCCTGGTTTTATGGATTGTTTTTGTGTTCTGTCTGTCTCTTGCTCTGTCTCTGTTCTATCTTTCTGCTTGGGTTTTCTCTGTCCTGTTGTTTCTTGCCTTTCTCTCCTGGTTCTTTGGTGGGTGTCTCCCTCTGTCTGGCCACACCCCGGTTCTGGGAGTTTCTCCACACACCTGTTCTGAGTTTGCAGTTAATCACCTGGGTGCTTTATAATCCTCACAGTTTGTCTCTGTCCTTCGCCAAATCGATGTGCCTTGTAACTTCCTTCCAGCTCAGTTGTTGTACTCTTGCCTTGCTTTGTTTGCCTCATCGGTTTTTGACTACCTGCCTGTGTATTCCGACGCCTTTTTGCCTGATGTTTTTGATCCTGTTGCTCTGTTTGGACTGCTTTTCTGTGTACCGACCCCAGCCTGTTTACCCAGTAAACGTTTCCTCTCCAATGAGCTGTGTTCCTGCGTTTTGCATTTGCGTCCAGCCCGTGGACGCAAATGCAAAACGCAGCAGACGCAGATCCGTTCCAGTGGGCGGTACGCCACCACAGCCAGCAATTAGCACACCAGGAGGACCAACTTGCCAATCTGAACTCTGGACTCAGTGCGCTAGCCAAATGACAAGACATATTCGTGGACTCAGTAAGTGCTCAGCTGGAGCAGCTCCTCATTGCCATAAAACATCAGGCTACAACCAGCACGACTACCGTAGCCACACCACTTCCGGGATCGTCAGCTGCCCCGCCAGCACCCATACCAGTTCCAGAGGTCTGCAACCAACATTCGCAACCCGAACGTTTTTCTAGTGAGTCAGGGGATGTCAAACCCTTCATTACATAGTGCAAACTACATTTCGAACTGATGGCACCAATGGTCCCGACTGAACAGTCGAAGATAGCATTTGTCATCACTCACCTTACCGGTTGGGCGGCAGCGTGGTCCATGACTGAATGGAGCCGAGACTTGCCATCTTGCTCCTCCCTGGCAGCCTTCACCAAATCTCTTCAGCAGGTTTTCTAACGCTCCTCTCCGGGATGGGAGGCGGCACGCCAGTTGATGAGGCTGAAGCAAGGTAATCGCCGCGCAGCTGATTATGCAATTGACTTCTGCATTCTGGCTGCGAAGAGCGAGTGGAACCCTGCAGCACTCCAAGACGTATTCTTCCAGGGATTGAACGACAGCATCCGGAGCCAGCTTATTGCGGCAGACCTGCCCGAAGACCTGGATGACCTCATAGCTCTGGCTATCCGCACTGACCGTTGCCTGTCGGACCACCCTTGTCATGATCGCCATCTCCTTGGTGCTACGACTGACCGGCAGCCTACTTCTGGTCGTCCGGGCAGAATTTATCTCAGAATGAGATAAATGCTGAACTAAAGTTTGATTCGTCCACCATGGTCTGCCCTGTATTTATTGATTCTGGTGCCAATTCTAATTTGATGCAATCTCTCTTTGCCAGGTCCCTCCATTCTTAAGTTGCACCGACTCTCATGGTGGATGGTAGGTTGCTGGGCCAAATGTATATCCAGACACAATCAGTTTGTATGACCTTACCCGATAATCATTTTGAAACATCAGTTTCCATATTTTGACCAAACGCCTCACCCGATTATCCTGGGGCACCCTGGTTGCAATGCCACAAATCCCGACGGACTGGTCTCTGGGGAGGATGGAGTCCTGGGGACCAGCTTGTAAAGATGTCTGTCTAATTAGTCCTGTCAGCTCCTCTGATATACATAAGTGAGATCTAGAGGGGGTTCCTGCTTGCTACCATGACCTGTTTGACGTATTTAGTAAAGTAAAAGCCAAATCGCTTCCTCCTCATCGTGATTGTGCCATAGAGATTCTCCCAGGGGCCACTCTCCCCCGGGAAAAGTTATTTTCTCTTTCAGCACCTGAATGTGAGGCCATGAACACATATATTCAAGAATCGTTCGCGGCTGGTTTGATCCGTCCCTCATCCTCGCCTGCCAGGGTGGGGTTCTTCTTCATAGAGAAGAAAGACAAGTTACTCCGCCCCTGTATAGATTACCGAGGCCTCAACGAAGTCACGATAAAAAACCGGTACCCTTTTCCACTTATTTCATCTGCTTTTGAACTGCTGGAGGGAGCAAAGATTTTTACCAAATTGGATTTATGGAACGCTTATCATTTGGTTCGCATTCGCGCTGGTGATGAATGGAAAACCGCTTTTAATACTCCCACCGGCCATTATGAATATCTGGTAATGCTGTTTGGTCTCACTAATACTCCAGCTGTTTTTCGGAATCTAGTAAATGACATGCTGCGCGAATTCCTTAACAAGTGCGTTTTTGTTTACCTTGACGATATACTGATTTACTCCCCCGATCTAAAGACTCACATTCAACAGGTTTGCCCCGTTCTCCAAACTCTGTTACGTAATAATCCCTATGTCAAAGCAGAAAAATGCGAATTCCACAGCATCACCGTATCTTTCTTAGGTTTTGTCATTTCTGAGGAACAAATTCAGATGGATCCGGTTAAGGTGGCCGCGGTCCATGATTAGGCAGTTCCTAAATGCCGCAAGGACGTTCAACTGTTCTTAGGTTTCACCAACTTTTAGCACAAATTCATTCGCAACTTCAGTACGGTTGCAGCTCTGCTACATAATGTCACATCCTCACTCCGCTCATTTGTGTGGACCCCTGAATGCGATGAAGCATTCCAGAACCTAAAGAAACGTGTCACGCCCCCGTGCTGCTCCTTCCTGACGCTGCCTGGCAGTTCGTGGTTGAAGTTGATGTGTCTGACATTGGTATTGGGGCAGTGCTTTCCCAAACAGGGTCCAGCGATAACAAGTTGCACCCCTGTGCTTTTCTATCTAAGAAACTCACTGCCGCGGAACGCAACTATGGCATCAGTGATTGCGAACTGCTGGCAGTCAAAGTGGCCTTGGAGGAGTGGCGTTACTGGTTGGAGGGGGCACAGTTGCCTTTTTTGATCTGGACAGACCATAAAAATCTGGCGTATCTTGGCACCGCCAAGCGGCTTAACGTGCGTCAGGCTTGATGAGCCATCTTTTTCAGCAATTTTAATTTTGTTTTGTCATATTGTCCAGGGTCCAAGAATGGCAAGCCTGACGCGCTCTCTTGTTTAAATGACTCTGCCGATTTCACTTCCACTCCTGAACCGATTCTGCCTGACAAGTGCTTCGTGTCTGTTTTAACCTGGGATATCAAATCTAAGATTGGGTCTGTATTGGGGAATACTCCCAACCCCCCAGATTGCCCGAACGGCAGGTTATTTGTTCCAACGTCTCTCAGGGGGGAGGTCATTCAATGGGGACATGATAGTCGCCTTTTGTGCCACCCGAGTGCCTGAAGAACAATGTATGTTCTCTCCCAAAGGTTTTGGTGGCCAAAAATGTTGTCAGATGTCAAGGAATATGTGAATGCTTGTTCCGTCTGTGCTGTGCATAAAACTTTTACACGTCTTCTCATGGGTGCTCTTTTGCCTCTCTTCATCCTTGTTCGGCAGTGGACTCGTATCTCAGTGGACTTTCTGACTGGTTTACCGCCCTCTAGGGGCAACTCTGTAATCATGACGGTGGTAGATCGATTATCGAAAATGGTTAATTTTGTGCCGCTACCAAAACTTCTGTCTGCTAAAGAAACCACTGAAGCATTGTTGGTACATGTTTTTAAGCTACATGGTGTTGTGTGGGCCGCCAGAAGAGGAGGTACTGCTGGCCCAACACCAGAGGGTGCCCTGCCTGAAGGCGGGCTTCAGGCACCAGAGGGCGCAGTCACCTCTCAAGAGCAACCAGGAACACCGGGATGACAGCTGTCACACATCATCATCACCACACCGGGATGACAGCTGTCATACATCACCATCATCACCTCCATTTACATAAGCCGGGCAGTGACTCCACCTCCCTGCCGAGATATCAGCTTACCCGACAGGTAAACCTCTCAGCCGTCTCTGTGCCGTACGCACATAATTGCTTCTGAACTCTTTGCAGTCGTAACCTTCTGAATACTTTCAGCTTGGAGCTGGTTTTGTGGGAATTTGGAGGAGCTGGCGTTCGCACACCCACCATAACCTGTTTGTTCTTCCTGCCAGCAGTACCAGATCTGACAGCTGGAGGCAGTGGCCACCTGGAGACTCAGGACTTGGCGGCTCCGGTTTGTTGCAGGTCTCCGTTGGCGGTGGAAATTGTGTGGGGCCCAGCTCTTCTCTGGACAGGCATCTCCTATCCTCGAGCCTGCCCACACGTCACCTGTGATTTAATTGACTGTTACCTAAAAGCAGCATCTGTATTCCGTTGTGCACATTTTCACAACATTAAATTGTTATATTTTGGCATTTTCATTGTCCGTTCCTTTACGCCCCCTGTTGTGGGTCCGTGTCATTACACTTTCACAACACATGGTTTGCCTCAGGACATTGTCTCCGACCGGGGTCCCCAGTTTGTTTCACATTTCTGGATGGAGTTCTGCCGGCTTCTCGGGGTCATGTCTCGTCTTACCTCAGGGTACCACCCTCAAGCTAAGGGTCAAACTGAATGCCTTAATCAAGAGTTGGAGAAAGGCCTGCGTATTTTGTCCTCCCAGTTCCCCCCTCCTGGTCCACTCAGTTACCCTGGATTGAATTAGCTCATAATTGCTTGCCTACTCCTGCCTCTGGTTTTTCTCATTTTTGGTCATCAACCTTGTCTGTTCACCTCCACAGATTTGCGCTCACCAGTACCTTCTCCTCTGGGTCTTGTCATGCGGTGCCAACAGACCTGGGAGTGGGCCCGGACAGCCCTATTGCAGTCTTCCAAAAGTTACAAGGCGGCGGCAGATCAAAGACATTCCGCAGCACCCTCTTACATTCCAGGACAACGGGTCTGGCTGTCCACACAGCACCTGCCACTTCGTGGTGTTCCTTGGAAGATAGGTTCGTTGATCCATTCCCAGTAACTAAGATCATTAATCATTAATGTGGATTACAGTCAATCCACAAAGGTGACGTGTGGGCAGGCTCGAGGATAGAAGACGTCTGTCCTGAGAAGAGCCGGAACCACACGATTTCCGCCGCCACCGAACCTGGTGAATACTGGAGCCGCCAAGTCCCGAATTCCCAGGTGATCACCGTCCCCGACTGTCGGATCTGGTACTGCTGGCGAGAACAAAGACAGTCAAGTGTGGGTGTGTGTACACCCCGTAACAACAATGGTGGGAATGCCACCTCCACCTCTCACTCAGAAAACAGGTACGTGCAGCAGTTGAGAGTACTTATCACAGAATAGCGTGGGGAGCGAAGACATCAGCTCTCCACGTCTCTCACACTCAGCCTCCGGCTGCGAGCACTCACGGAACTGACTGCAAACACTGTGTAACAAACACTTGTCAGAAAAGACAAAAACAACGGCTGAGAGTTTTACCTCCAATGAAGTACGATATCTCGGCAATGAGGTGGAGATGACGTCTGGTCTTTATGGAGTGAGAGGACGTTGAGTAGATGGGTGACAGCTGTCAAGAGGTAATGAGTGACAGCTGTCACTCCCGGCTGTGTCCGTGGCGGCAGCGCCCTCTCGTGCCCGAAGCCCGCACTTCAGGCAGGGCGCCCACTGGTGGTGGGCCAACAGTACCTCCTCTTCTGGCGGCCCACACACAAATCCACCCCCAGCCTGTTTACCCAGTAAACGTTTCCTCCCCACTGAGCTGTGTTCCTGCATTTTGCATTTGCATCCAGCCCGTCTTGCCTATCGAGCCTGATACATTGGGTGTTTGTGGATTTAGAGAAAGCTTATGACAGTGTGCCAAGAGAAGAGTTGTGGTATTGTATGAGGAAGTCTGGAGTGGCAGAGAAGTATGTTAGCGTAGTGCAGGACATGTACAAGAATAGTGTGACAGCAGTGAGATGTGCAGTAGGAATGACAGATTTCCATTCAAGGTGGAGGGTGGGATTTGCCAAGGGTCAGCTCTGAGTCCATTATTGTTCGCAATGGTGATGGACAGGTTTACGGATGAGATCAGACAGGAGTCTCCATGGACTATGTTTGCAGATGACATTGTGATCTGTAGTGAGAGAAGAGAGCAGGTTGAGTCTAGTCTGGAGAGGTGGAGATATGCTTTGGAGAGAAGGGGAATGAAAGTCAGTAGGAGCAAGACTGAGTACATGTGTGTGAATGAGAGGGAGCCCAGTGGAATAGTGCGGATACAAGGAGTAGAAGTGGTGAAAGTAGATGAGTTTAAATACTTGGGGCCAACGGTCCAAAGTAATGGAGAGTGTGGTAGAGAGGTGAAGAAGAGAGTGCAGGCAGGGTGGAGTGGGTGGAGAAAAGTGGCAGGAGTGATTTGGGACAGAACATCTGCAAGAGTGAAGGGGAAAGTTTACAAGATAGCAGTGAGACCTATGCTGGACAGCTTAGAGATGGTGGCAATAACAAAAAGGCAGGAGGCAGTGCTACAGATGTTGAGATTCTCTTTGGGAGTGACAAGAATGGACAGGATTAGGAATGAACATATCAGAGGGACAGCTCAGGTGGGACGGTTTGGAGACAAAGTCAGAGAGGTGAGACTGAGATGGTTTGGACATGTGCAGAGCAGGGACCCAGGGTATATAGGGAGAAGGATGCTGAGGATGGAGCCACCAGGCAGGAGGAGAAGAGGGAGGACAAAGAGGAGGTTTATGGATGTGCTGAGAGAGGACATGCAGGTGGTTGAGAGACAGAGGAAGATACAGAGGACAGGGTGAGATGGAAACGATTTATCTGCTGTGGCGCCCCCTAATGGCAGTAGCCAAAAGAAGAATAAGAAGAGGGATAATTTAATACCCAAGGAAGCATTTTACTTCAAGGTCTAAAGCAACTGTTAAAAGTCTTCAACATTTGGACCTGGTGCCAACACCAAAGTCTATTTTGTTCTAAATCACAAGGAGAGGCTATTTAACCTTAGTTATAACCAAACTCTTAGTCATAATTTGACAGGAGACTGCTCTTTAAGTACAAATGGTGTAGTCTTTAACCAGCCCAGAAACCCATGGACAACATCAACAAAACTTTTCCATGCCTCCTGTTCCTTTGCTGTCAGTTTCTTTGGAAATTCAGGGCGCTCTATGATTTTCTTGACTTGTGGTCCAATGAAAACACCAGCTTTCACTTTTGCCTCTGACAGCTTTGGGAAAACGTCTTGAAGATACTTGAATGCTGCAGACTCTTTGTCAAGCGCTGTGACAAATTGTTTCATGAGGCCCAGTTTGATGTGCAGAGGAGGGAACAAACCTTGTGAGGATCCACAAATGCTCATGTTTAATGTTACAGCTTCCAACTGAGAAGCTTCCGGTGATAATGTGCTGCCCTGTCTCTACTATCTCAAAGGCAGAGAAAACGGAAACTTGGTGAAACCTCCCTGGAGTCCCATCAAAAATGCCACCATTTTGAAGACCCCAGTGACCTCCCATCCATACTCATCATAGTTCAAAGCTTCCAGCAGATATTTGACAGTGTTGTAATCCTCCTTGAGATGCACTGAATGAGCCAAAGGAAGTGATGGATACTTGGCTTGTTACTTGCACACTTTTCATCCAACAAGTTCCACTCCTTCAGCCTTGAGATCAAAAGCTCAGCATTTGACTTTGTCAAACCAAGATCTCTGATGAGGTCCATTCAGATCTCTTTGACTTGGGAAGTAAGGATTCCTCTCACAGACTGTATCTGTAATGTCACAGTCGACTTCACTGTGCTCCCATCCTCTAATTCAGTGCTTTTTGCTTCTGATGGATGTTTTCTTTCTGGAGGTGAAGGTACAGGAAGCTCAGCACTGTGTGGCACTGGTGCAATGCTGCAAGATGGAATATCAGGATAAGGAATAGCAGGTGCATTCTTCCCACTTCAGCGTTTGGAAGGATCCACCATGCAGAAGTAACAGTTGGTTGAGTGGTCAGTGGGTTTACGCCATATTCTTGGAAGAGCAAACTTCATTGCTCTCTTTTCCCCTCTGTTTAGGTTGATTAATTTTCTTTGATTAAAGAGTGAAATATTCATGAACAAAGGAGATTCTTCAAACCTCAGTAAATTACTCTCCCGTTCTTGAAAGTTCTTGCTCAATCTGTACAAATGAGGAAGGTTTTCATGAATATAATTGCTTTGTCAACATTGTATTATGTTTGAAATGATGTTTGAACCCGTTTGTCATGATCACAAAAAGAAAATATGATGACCACAACTCTGACAAATGGACTTAACTTTTCCAGAAATTAGTAGTGACCACTCAGTGAATGTGAAAACTGGTTCATTTGGAATTTCATTGTCCTGACCACAAAACCAAAGTTTGGAGGTCAAGACCACTCTTTTCTCTTTTGATTGGCTGTGAAGAAATGGGAAATTATGGTTTGTTACTTAGTTATCAGACTGAGCTGTGCTGTCGGCCTTTTCCAGCAGGTGGCGTCATTGAACATCATTAAAGCAGAAAAATATCCAGACTGTGGTTCCTTCTGCAGCTGCACTCACAGAATGTGAAAGCAATTCTACCTTTTTTCCTTCTTGTTAGAAATGCAGACTGTTTTTTTTTTTGTTGTTTTTTTTTTTAGCTCTCATTCATTCATTCATTTATTCATTCACTCATTCACTCTACTTTTAAGATTAGGCTTAAAACTTTCCTTTTTGCTAAAGCTTATAGTTAGGGCTGGATCAGGTGACCCTGAACCATCCCTTAGTTATGCTGCTATAGACGTAGACTGCTGGGGGGTTCCCATGATGCACTGTTTCTTTCTCTTTTTGCTCTGTATGCACCACTCTGCATTTAATCATTAGTGATTGATCTCTGCTCCCCTCCACAGCATGTCTTTTTCCTGGTTCTCTCCCTCAGCCCCAACCAGTCACAGCAGAAGACTGCCCCTCCTTGGGCGTGGTTCTGCTGGGGGTTTCTTCCTGTTAGGGGGGGGTTTTCCTTCCCACTGTCGCCAAGTGCTTGCTCACAGGGGGTCGTTTGACCGTTGGGGTTTTTACATAATTATTGTATGGCCTTGCCTTACAATATAAAGCGCCTTGGGGCAACTGTTTGTTGTGATTTGGCGCTATATAAATAAAATTGAAAAATCATTAGTCATTGATCTCTGCTCCCCTCCACAGCATGTCTTTTCCTGATTCCTCCCCTCAGCCCCAACCAGTCCCAGCAGAAGACTGCCCCTCCCTGAGCCTGGTTCTGCTCAGCAGTCCATTCAAAATGGAAAGTCAAAGTGACATGAACAGAGCTAGTAGATGAAAAGCAAAAATAGAGACCCCCTGCAGGCCCAGGTGGTGGTGCAGAAAGATTTATCTGTGATAAAGCAGCAGCTGCAGGACGGCTCAAACTTTTAACACTACAACTTATCAAATGCAATTAGAAACTCAGCAGAAATGTTTTTCTTTTTCCCCAAAACCACCTCTGCAGCATAATTACACGACCTCTGCTCACCCGAATAAAAACAGAAGAAAAAAGTTGCTGATAAATACACACAGTGTCCATCTGTCACACAAGAGATCAATAAAAACACGCTTCAGATTCTCAAATAACTAATCTGTGGAGTTTAAAGGGAATCAAGTCACTGGAGCTCATTGGATGTCTTTTAAATGATGTAGGAGTCTGAATGAATTTAGCATCTGATTCCAGTTTATTCCAGAAATATGTTTTTAAGTGCTGCGTCTTCTGGAGTTTTGATGTTGAAGCAGCTTCAGTGAATTGGTGGAGTCAGTTGAATGATCAGCCAGAATAAAGCTCGTTCGTTTCAGACATGCACCCTGTGAGTCTGCAGCACGGCCTCGGCGCTCTGTGCAGAGATGCACAGACGTTAAATGGTTGTAGGATACGTGATGGAAGATAAGACACCTCAGAGCCAGATGAAGATCTAAAAGCATCACTTCATGACGTTGTGACTGCAGACAGCAGACATGAAGGACAACTTACAGTTGTTACATATACATTTATTCAGATATATTCAGTTTATTGTTCCTCACCTGCAAACTGCCAGAGAAGGGTATTGATTGTGGTGAACAACCTCTCAAATTGCCATTATATCTCCAAGACGCCTGGACCCAAACTACCCAAACATAACTGGACAGTCTCAGTAGAGGACAGATCACCATGTCAGCTGTGACCCAATTTCCATATTAATAGAGTGACAGGTTCAGTGAGTGCAAAATCATACTCAGTCTACTCCAAGGCAAGAACCCGAGCGTGACAGGGGGCGTGGTAGTTCACAGCCTCGTCTTCATACAGCTCCAAATATCAACAGAAGTCATCTCAAAGATAAAGTCTGGACCTGACCAGGCCCATGAGCAAAGGCTGGCAACAAAGGCAATGGAAGATTCCCCTTAAGACCAAAGAAGAAGAAACTCCTGAGAAGACCAGACTCAGTGGGGTCAGATACCCGGTAAAGCTGACAGAGCAACCTTAGACAAAAGTAATTAAATAATTCAATTCTAGTAAATCTATTATTAAGATGAACTGACCGAGTGTTGTTCTCCTAAACCAGGGTGCCCAAGTTTGGTCCTCGAGATCTACCTTCCTGACACACACCTGAATCCAATGAAAGGCTCATTAAAAGCCTGATAATGAGCCTTTCATTGGATTCAGGTGTGTTGGAGCAGGGAGCCAACTAAGAGTGTCAGGAAGGTAGATCTCGAGGACTGACCTTGGGCACTCCTGTCCTAAACGGTGGACTGTCCCCTCTGGTTCAGGGGAGAGTTAGTGGAGGTAGAATTGGAGCGTGAGATCGATAGATGGATTGGAGCGGCACAGAAATGTTTTATGGATGCTGTACTGGACTGTCGTGGCAAAGAAATATCTGAGCTGAAAGGCACAGCTCTCAATTTACCAGTCCATTTACGCTTCTATCCTCACCTATGGTCATTAAGTTTGGGTTACTTGCCAAATCAATAAAATCACAGATTAAGCAGTGGGAATGAGATTCCTCTGTTGGGTATCTGGGCTGAAACTCCTGGACTGGGTGAGAAAGTCGACTATCTGAGACTCAGGCTAGACCTGCTGCTTCTTTGCATCGAAAGGAGCCAGCTGTGGTGGTTCAGGCACATAGTGAGGACACCTGCTGGTCGTCTCCTTAAGGGCCTGTCCCACTGGCGTTTAGGAAGATTTGCGTATGGATTCCACACAAAAGTGGTTTATAATCGCTAAACATCCCCAATATCCATGAAACATGCTTGTATGAGTCGGCCGACACCTGCACATGTCCGCAATTATCCGCAGAGGCACGTTTTTCCATTGCCAGGATTTTTGAGCTGCACAAAATTTTGGTTGCGGATGACATCCACCTTACATGCTGCTTTTGATACTGTTGACCATAAAATTTATTACAGAGATTAGAGCATGCCATAGGTATTAAAGGCACTGCGCTGCGGTGGTTTGAATCATATTTATCTAATAGATTACAATTTGTTCATGTAAATGGGGAATCTTCTTCACAGACTAAGGTTAATTATGGAGTTCCACAAGGTTCTGTGCTAGGACCAATTTTATTCACTTCATACATGCTTCCCTTAGGCAGTATTATTAGACGGCATTGCTTAAATTTTTCATTGTTACGCAGATGATACCCAGCTTTATCTATCCATGAAGCCAGAGGACACACACCAATTAGCTAAACTGCAGGATTGTCTTACAGACATAAAGACATGGATGACCTCTAATTTCCTGCTTTTAAACTCAGATAAAACTGAAGTTATTGTACTTGGCCCCACAAGTGACCCTGAACCATCCCCTTAGTATGCTGCTATAGACTTAGACTGCTGGGGGGGTCCCATGATGCACTGAGTGTTCTTTCTCTTTTTGCTCTGTATGCACCACTCTGCATTTAATCATTAGTGATTGATCTCTGCTCCCCTCCACAGCATGTCTTTTCCTGGTTCTCTCCCTCAGCCCCAACCAGTCCCAGCAGAAGACTGCCCCTCCCTGGGCATGGTTCTGCTGGGGGTTTCTTCCTGTTAGGGGGGGTTTTCCCTTCCCACTGTCGCCAAGTGCTTGCTCACAGGGGGTGTTTTGACCATTGGGGTTTTTACGTAATTATTGTATGGCCTTGCCTTACAATATAAAGCGCCTTGGGGCAACTGTTTGTTGTGATTTGGCGCTATATAATAAAATTGATTGATTGATTGATTACATACTCAATACATAAACTATGCATTGTACATCCGCCGTTATCCGCTGATATCCGCAACTGATGGGGTATTGCGGCTTGGCAGCGGACTGGGACAGTGTGTAAAACGGATATATATCTTGCCTATCACGTCCACATCATGAACTAAAATAACTTGTAGCGAATGCAGACAGATTGGCCACGAATAAAGCGTTTGTATTACGTCAGCTTTGCATCTGATTTGTGGACAATTTGCGAATGCATAACAAAAAGAAATCGACATACCTGCCAGTCTTTGCCAGTCCAGCTGTGGAGACATACAGATGTAGTTATGGATCTCCAAAGACGTAGTGTGATAGTTGCTGCCAATCCAACAACATACCAATCAACGTGTCCAAGTCCAGCCATTGCTCCAGAGGCTGTGGTGTTGGTGTGAATAGTGATGCCGACAGGCCGCAGCGCGCTTCTTTTATGACTGCAATGCAGTGCAATACAACCGCTGTTTTTGCCACATGTGCGTGATGCATTCACAATACATCTGTAATATTTCCGTGATAATCGCAATGCATCTGATCCGTTTCCTCAGTACATGCTTTATACATCCGTGATTAGTCCTCATATATTCGCTATACATTATTAATATATCCGTAATTCATGCTGGGATATTTGTCATTTTTGCCAATTTTGTTGCGGACGACAACAAATGCCTGTAATTTTTATACTCAATTCATGCTCAATTAATCCTCTCCGCAGTGGACCAGGCCTTAAGCCATTTTCCAGGCACATCCAACTGGAGGAGGCCCCGGGGAAGACCCAGGACACACTGGAGGCATAATATTTCCCAGCTGGCTTGGGAACACCTCGGGATCCCCCGGAAAGTGCTACAGGACTTGGCAGAGGATAGGGGAAGTGTGGATGACCAGCTTGGTGTATTGCTACCGCAACATGGCCCCGGATAAACGGCTGAAAATTAATGAATTAATGAATAATATGAGCTACAAATCCCCTTAAACTGGGGGTAAAATGCTGGAACAAAGGCACGCCTTAAATGAGTTTCTTTGACAGCGATTGTTGTTTTGACTTTGTGCTCAAGTGTTAAGGCCCGGTCCCACTGGAAGAGGATTAATTGTGCTGAATTGAGTATACAAATTTCGGGCGTTCGTTGTCGTCCACAACAAAATTGGCCAAAATGACAAATTCCTCAGTATGAATTATGGATACATTAATAATGTATAGCGAGTATATGACAAACAATCATGGAAGTATAATGCATGTATTGAGGAAACGGATCGGGCGTATTGTGATTATCATGGAAGCATTACGGATGTATTGAGAATGCATTGCGCATGCGTTGCAGAAACAGTGGTTGTATTGCGCATGCTTGGCATCTGCATTGCAGTCATAAAAGAAGTGCACTCGGGCCTTTCGGCATCACAATTCACACCAACACCACAGCCTCTGGAGCAATTGCTGGACTTGGACAAGTTGACTGGTATGTTGTTGGATGGCAGCAACTATCACACTACGTCTACTACATCTACACACTACATCTGTACATCTCCACAGCTGGACCAGCACTGACTGGCAGGTATGTTAATTTCTGTTTGTTATGCAGTCGCAAATTGTCCACAAATCAGATGCAAAGCAGATGTAATACAAACACTTTATCCTGTCTGCATTCACTACAACTTATTTTAGTTCGTGATGTGGAAGTGATAGGCACGCTATATATCTATTTTAAAATCTGTCCCAGTCCGCTGGCAAGCCGCAATACCCCGTCAGTTGTGGATATCAGCAGATAACGGTGGATATACAGCGCATAAAGTATGTATTGAGTATGTATTGAGTATGTATTGTGTATGTATTGAGTATGTAAGGCGGATGTCATCCGCAACCAAAATTTTGTTCAGCTCAGAAATCCTGGCAACGGAAAAAACATGCCATCCATCCATCCATCCATCCATCCATTTCTTCCGCTTTATCCAGAGTCGGGTCGCGGGGGCAGCAGTTCAAGCAAAGCCGCCCAGACCTTCCCGATCCACACACACCTCCCCAGCAACTCCGGGGGAACCCCAAGCCGTTCCCAAGCCAGCCGAGAGATGTAGTCCCTCCAGCGTGTCCGGAAAAGATGCCCAAGCCACCTCAACTGACTCCTTTTGATGTGGAGGAGCAGCGGCTCGATTCCGAGCTCCTCCCGAGTGACCAAGCTCCTCACCCTATCTCTAAGGGAGTGCCCAGCCACCCTACAGAGGAAACTCATCTTGGCCGCTTGTACTCGCGATGTCGTTCTTTCGGTCATGAGCCAAATCTCATGACCATAGGTGAGGATCGGAACGTAGATCGATCGGTAAATCGAGAGCTTTGCCCCCCTACTCAGCTCTCTCTTCACCACAACGGTCCGATACAGCGACCGCATCACTGCAGATGCTGCACCAATCTGTCTATCGATCTCAAAGCTCCATCCGTCCCTCACTCGTGAACAAGATCCTGAGATACTTAAACTCCTCCACTTGAGGCAAGGACACTCCACCGACCTGAAGAGGGCAAAGCACCTTTTTCTTCATCCACCCCAGGAGCCTTGCCACCGAGGAGCTTTCTAACCACCTCTGTGACTTCGGCTGGGTAATGGATGAGTCCGCCTCTGAGTCCCTAGTCTCTGCTTCCTCTTCGGAAGACGTGACGATGGGATTGAGGAGATCCTCGAAGTACTTCCACCGCCTGGTGGAGAGCTGCTTCCACCTCCTGAGGTGTCGGACGGTTTGCCAGAATCTCTTCGAGGCCGACCGATAGTCCTCCTCCATAGCCTCCCCGAACTCCTCCCAGACCCGAGTTTTTGCCTCTGCGACTGCATGGGCTGCGGCACGCTTGGCCTGCCGGTACCTGTCAGCTGCCTCTGGGGTCCCACCTACCAACAAAGATAAGTAGGACTCCTTCTTCAGCTTGACGGCATCCCTTACTTCCCGTGTCCACCACTGGGTTAATTGCGGACTGTGTGCGGATGTCAGCCAACTCATCCAAGCATGTTTTATGGATACTGCGGATGTTTAGCGAATATAAACCAAGTCTGTGTGCAATTCATGCGCAAATCTTCCTAAACTCCAGTGAGACCGGGCCTTAAACCTTTGACTTTTTAGTTGGTTATTTAATTATTTTTATGCATCTTCAAACAGATAGAATGAATAATAATGATGACATCACTATAACTGTCTTTTCTTTGTTATTCACCAGATGACATCGGCCACACCCCCTTCCTCCAGTAGCTCCTCCCCTCATAAGGTTTGCCACTCCAAACACAGACAGATGTTTTGAAACCCTTACTGGGCAGTGGAATTTCTATTGGAGGTGGAACCCAGAGGAAGCAGAGGCGTGTCCTGTCCAAAGATGGACGCAGCAACATTCGCATCCGAACATGTCAGTGGGCGGAGTGCTCTGTATGTGCGTGACCTCTGACAACCTTTCTGGACATGCAGTGGCGCTACAAGTTCTTCCTCTTCACTGCAACATTTGCAGGGACCTGGTTCCTCTTTGGGTTGTTGTGGTACTTGGTGGCGCTGGTGCATGGAGACCTGCTTGGTGAGAGGGGGGTGGGGCTTGAATGGGATATAATGTCACAGTTTTAGTCTGGCAATCTGATGAAAAACATTTGACATTTAGGACTTTTGTAGAAATTAAAACCACAAGGCAATGATACATGTGGACACAAACACACTGATGGCTACAGCAGATAGTTTGGAAGTTTGCAAAACTGAAAATTCTGTTTGTTAAGTGTGATTCATCGCAACAAATAGCGACTGTGTGATCGTTGGTCACTATTCACACTCCCGTCCAGTAGATGGTTTTGACCCAAAAGGCATAGAACACTGCCATCTACTTGATGGGAGTGTGAATCGCGACTAGGTTGGGTACCGAAACGCGGTGCAAATAGAGCACCGGTTCTGACGTAAATGGTAGTAACAAGACTGAATAAGAATGAAAATTTAGGTGCCTCATTTCGGTGCCTGACGTTTTTTTTTTTTCATGAGCCGAAAGGGGGCGGACCGACCACGGTGTTCCGGCGTCAACCTGCGTGACGTCAGCGCCGCATTAGTTGATGAGAACTGATAGCGAGAGGATCAATAAAAATACCAAAGGCCAAAACGCTCCAAAGTTTGGCTTCATTTCACACCCAAGGGCAACGCTCTGCGACATGCCACAGATGTCATAAACAGTTGCATGTAAGGGAGGTAACACATCAAATTTGATGAAGCATCTGGCCAGTCACGGAGTTTATTTGAAAGCTGAACAATGCACGGTGTTGATAAACTGCACGATGTTTCACGGCTCAGAACTTCGGCAGCAGGAGCTTCCAGGGCAAATTGATGAAAGTCCCACTCCCAGCCCTTCTAGTGTGGCGTTGCACATCACCGATGATGACGATGACAGCAGCCGTTCCTCTTCAGGTAAGTTTAGTTTAATGCCAACCGCAAAATCTTGATTATTAAGTGTCTTAGGTTAGCATTAGCAAGTACTGTTGCATTTTAACAGCGTGTCTAACGCCTGGCTATGTATAGTTCCACTAGTGTCTGCTGACGCTATGCTTAACATGAACCTGATAACAAGTACTGTATGTATGCAAAATGTACGAGATTGAATGTGCATTTTGCACAAGATTGAATGCACAATTTTGCAATTGCATAGGAACAACAAATAGGTAAGCTATAGCTAAAGGACTGTAGGCCAGTTGTTACGTGACCTGTCTCGATATACCTGTCTCGAGGCTACACTATTAAATATTCTGCTCAATGTCTGCTTAAAGCAAAAGTCTGAATATATGTAAACAAAATGTTGAACTTTCAGTATATTTACATCAGTATCAATTTTTGTTTAATGAGTGACAGACAGGTGTATATTATTAATTATTTTGATAGTAATGTTTTTATTTCTGGCTTTCAAGTAACCACAGTGACTCCTTTCACCCTGGCTAAGAAGAATGCACTACCCAAGGAGAAGGTGGAGGAAATCCACAGGGCAGTCATCAAATTTGTGTGATGGGGCTTCATTCCATTTTCCATGGTGGAATTGCCATCTTTCAGGTGAAAATGTGGCTGATATTACAATAGACTAATATATATACATATACGAGGTCTGTTAGAAAAGTATCTGACCTTTTTATTTTTTTCAAAAACCATATGGATTTGAATCATGTGTGATTGCATCAGCCAAGCTTGAACCTTCGTGCGCATGAGTGAGTTTTTTCACGCCTGTCGGTTGCGTCATTCGCCTGTGAGCAGGCTTTGTGTGAGCACTGGTCCTCCCCTCTCGTCGTTTTTTTATTGCAAATAAATGTCTGAATGATTTGGAACTTTGCTGCATCACTTTTTTTCCAGAAACTGTGAGAGACCTCCAGGTGGACACCGTTCGGAAAATTAATATGGCTTCAGGGACGATTTTATGGGATTATACAGATTAAGGAGTGTTACTGCCGCTTAAGGACGGCCCACAACTGCTGAGAGCGCGGCGTGCTCCCAGCGCCGATCGTCATGCTCAGACCCCACTGAAACAAGCAGATCATTTCCAGCGTGAAGGCTTTGTTGATGCGGGACCTCGTCTTACTTTCATAAAAAGGCAGAAGTCGTGGACATCAGCACTGTTTTCGGCACATTCCACTGTTACAGGAGTTTTTTTTCATGGAAAGAAAAGTGGAGGGACGTGCCACGGAGCCGTTCATTACGCGGCACAAAACCACCTCTGTGTTGGTCTCACAGGACGGCTTTCAGGTGGATTTCAGATGGATTCCGGTTGCTTTTCAGTCGTGTGATTATCCGATTGTGATTGTGCATGAGCTGGACATGGCCCAACATGTCCCGGAAGGCTTCATCACGGCGTTGCTTTGCGCCATGCGGCTCCAACCGTGATGCGCGGAATTCCTCTCCTCTTTCCATGAAAAAAACTCCTGTAACAGTGGAATGTGCTGTTCATTTCTAAACTGGACGCTGTCTTGATCCGGTATGTCGTCTGACTAGCACAGGAATTGTGAAAAGACATGGACATCAGCACTTTTTTGGCACATTGAGACAGATGTGCGGAGGAATTCCGCGCATCGCGGAGGTGCCGCATGGCGCAAAGCAACGTCGTGATGAAGCCTTACGGGACATGTTCTGGCATGTCCAGCTCATGCACAATCACAATCGGATAATTACACGACTGAAAAGCAACCGGAATCCATCTGAAATCCACCGAAAGCCGTCCTGTGAGACCACACGGAGGTGGTTTTGTGCCGCGTAATGAACGGCTCCGTGGCGCGTCCCTCCGCTTTTCTTTTCATGAAAATAACTCCTGTAACAGTGGAATGTGCCGAAAAAGTGCTGATGTCCACGACTTCTGCCTTTTTGTGAAAGTCAGACGACGTCCCGGATCAACAGAGCCTTCACGTTGGAAATGAACTGGTTGTTTCAGTGGGGTTTGAGCCTGTCGATTGGCGCTGGGAGCACGCCGCGCTCTCAGCAGTTGTGGGCTGTCCTTAAAGCGGCAGTAACACTCCTTAATCTGTATAATCCCCATAAAATTGTCCCTGAAAGCCATATTAATTTTCCGAATGGTGTCCACCTGGAGTCTCTCACAGTTTCTGGAAAAAAATTGTTGCAGCAAAGCTCCAAATCGTTCAGACATTTATTCGCAATAAAAAAACGACGAGAGGGGTGGACCACTGCTCACACAAAGCCTGCTCACAGGCGAATGACGCAACCGACAGGCGTGAAAAAACTCAGGCATGCACACGAAGGTTCAAGCTTGTCTGATGCAATCACACGTGATTCAAATCCATATGGTTTTTGAAAAAATAAAAAGGTCTGATACTTTCTTACAGACCTCGTATATATATATATTGTTTCTTGGTGTTTTTTGAAGGAAGATGAGCATGCCCTGAACCCTAAATATCAACACCATCCAGGGATGTCCTATCCAACACCTTAATACCTGCATGGTATTCTGTTGTGAAACAGAATGTCATCCAACCAGCATGCACACGTCAGTAAAACTGCAATTACCTGCGATGGATGGACCAGCGTGGCACATGACCACTATCTGACAGTGACTGTTCACTACATTTACAAGGGCAGCATCCAGCAGAAAGTTCTGAGCCTGAAGCAGTTTATGAGGCTCAGACAGGGCTAGTGGTGGCAGAGGAAATCACAAAATTCTTGAGGAGTTCAAGGTTGACTGGAAAAGTCTTTGCTGCCACAGTAGACAATGCAAGCAACTTGGATGTTGCCCTGAAAAATTTAAAATTTTTAAAAGTTGGATGCTTTGCCCACCACTCAACCTGGACAGCACAGAAGGTGTATGGCATCCAAGCTGTGACCAGGTGGTGTGCAAAGATCCGTGCAGTGGTGGTGTGGTTGAAGCACTCCACCATGAGCAAAACTGTTTTGAGAGAGAAGCAATGACTCCTCAGTAAATAGCATTAATATAATCATGATACATTTACATATAAGAAGTTGTTTATTGTAATTCAAATGTCTGTGTTTTAGATTTGCCAGAGCATAATGTTATCCTGGATGTGAGGACTCGCTGGAATTCTCTGTACATCATGGTTGAGCGGTTTGTGGAGCAGTTCCCTGCAATCCAGGCAGCTTGCCTCGATCAAAGGCTGAGGAAGCCAATGGAGAGGGACAGGTGAGGTGATAGACAGGAGGGTCCCTTGTAATAATGTCAATTTAACTTTTGTAATTATTTTCATTCATTTTTTTATTATTGTTTATATTCCATAGACTAGAGCGGCTCACTGACAGTGATTTTGAGAAGGTAGAGGAATTCATGAAATGCATGAAAGTCCTGTACACCTCAGCCCTCTGCGTGTCAAGTGACAAGTCCCCCACATGCAGCCAAATCATCCCAGTCCTCACAAAGCTGGAGGCACACTATTTACCCACAGATGATGACAGTATGTTTGTGGCTGCTATAAAAGAGAAGGTCTGGGGAGATCTCGAAAAAAGATACCAGGTACTATCTATTTGCAGCCAATATCTATGTTCACAAAGAGAGAAGCCAAACTACACAATTTTTACTACTAGACACTAAATCATGTTTTCATTACAGCATAAAGAAATTCAGAACTTCCTTCAGGAGGCCACATTGATGGACCCTCGCTTTAAAGGCAAGCTGGGAGTTGGTGTTACAGAAGCTTGGGATAAGCTTGAGAAAGCAACGATTGACGGTGTCACGGCAACTCAGGTATTTTACAGCATATTTGTCAGAGACAGTGGGCTAATTGCTCATATTTTTCATATGCTCTACGTCTATGTTACAGTTTCTTTAACTAAGTATTTCTGTTTTGTGGGTAATCGGTTTGTGTCTGCAGCTTCCACTAGAGGACCCTCATCAGAGTGAGGCAGAAGTAGGTGGTGATGGTGATGATGAGGTGGAGGTGGAGCAAGAGGACAGACATGTAAGTGCAGTCATATACTATTTATCTTGTCTACCATGATGAATAGTTGTTTTTTTGTGCTATACTAAACTTGTTTGTATTTTGCAGAAAAGAGGAGCTCACAGGATGTCAGCCTTGGAGCAGTTATTTGTGGATGAAGATCGGGAACTTCTCCACACAACTATGAGCACAAGCAGAGCCCTCTCTATCACAGAGCAGGCCAAGAAAGAGATTGAGCTCTACAAAGGCATGCCAGCAATCACATCTGGACAAGACCCTGTGGCTTGGTGGTGGGGTAAGAGGGATACCCTCCCTAATTTGTCTGCCGTGTCAGAGGTGTATATGTGGGTGATTCTTAGACTACGGGCACTTATTATTATGTCCTTTGATCATATTGTATGAAAAACAGAAAAAAGGGGAAATTTCACACTTTTATAGTTATCTTTACAATGAAAGTGTGTTAAGAAATTTGTTCTAGTAGTCTATGATGACTTTTTCACCTTTTTTCAGCATCAATATATGCAAATATTGCCGTTTTGTGCTTGTCCCACACCCAGACTTTTGATCTTCAATGATAAAAATGAATGGTAAAGAAACGTTTTTTCTAATGTTTAAAAATATCTCAATAAAATATCAGTAAAATAATCAAAACATAATTGGGGTATTCAATGTCATACAACTGTTGTGATTTTTTTTAAACAAAATGTAGTTGTCCCACACTATTGCCGTAATGTCCACCACAACACTGTAATGTCCCTTTAAACAGTTTGTATGAAAGATGTTTGGGTACTTTCTATGGAGATAAACAGTGACATCAGAGCACATGTATATAGCGCCAAATCACAACAAACAGTTGCCCCAAGGCGCTTTATATTGTAAGGCAATGGTGTGGTGGAAATTACATTTACAAGGCCAATAGTGCCCGTAGTTATATAATCACCCTTGTGCGTGCAGGCCACCTCAACCCCCTCTGAGAGGGTTTTCTCCTGTGCTGGACATGCAATTAGCCAGGAAAGATGCCGTATATTGCCAGAAAAGGCCAATATGCTGATATTCCTGCAGAAGAATTGCAACTGAAGAATTTAAGTTATTTATATGTGCAATCATATGTTTTATTTATATTGTTTAAAGATTTACAGCAATTTAATATTATGTTTCAATTTTATTTAGGAATAAAAGGGTATTGTTTTTTTGACAAAGTGTGTGCAGTTAATTTTTTTTAAAGTACCGGTTCGAGAACTGTTTAAGCACTGGTATCATTTAAATCAAATCAAATCAAATCAATTTTATTTATATAGCGCCAAATCACAACAAACAGTTGCCCCAAGGTGCTTTATATTGTAAGGCAAAGCCATACAATAATTATGTAAAAACCCCAACGGTCAAAACGACCCCCTGTGAGCAAGCACTTGGCGACAGTGGGAAGGAAAAACTCCCTTTTAACAGGAAGAAACCTCCAGCAGAACCAGGCTCAGGGAGGGGCAGTCTTCTGCTGGGACTGGTTGGGGCTGAGGGAGAGAATCAGGAAAAAGACATGCTGTGGAGGGGAACAGAGATCGATCACTAATGATTAAATGCAGAGTGGTGCATACAGAGCAAAAAGAGAAAGAAACACTCAGTGCATCATGGGAACCCCCCAGCAGTCTAAGTCTATAGCAGCATAAGTAAGTAAGCCTGCAGTCTGAGAGCGAAGCGCTCTATTGGGGTGATATGGTACTATGAGGTCCCTAAGATAAGATGGGACCTGATTATTCAAAACCTTATAAGTAAGAAGAAGAATTTTAAATTCTATTCTAGAATTAACAGGAAGCCAATGAAGAGAGGCCAATATGGGTGAGATATGCTCTCTCCTTCTAGTCCCCGTCAGTACTCTAGCTGCAGCATTTTGAATTAACTGAAAGCTTTTCAGGGAACTTTTAGGACAACCTGATAATAATGAATTACAATAGTCCAGCCTAGAGGAAATAAATGCATGAATTAGTTTTTCAGCATCACTCTGAGACAAGACCTTTCTAATTTTAGAGATATTCGATAATGCAAAAAAGCAGTCCTACATATTGTTTATATGCGCATTGAATGACATATCCTGATCAAAAATGACTCCAAGATTTCTCACAGTATTACTAGAAGTCAGGGTAATGCCATCCAGAGTAAGGATCTGGTTAGACACCATGTTTCTAAGATTTGTGGTGGCCAAGTACAATAACTTCAGTTTTATCTGAGTTAAAAGCAGGAAATTAGAGGTCATCCATGTCTTTATGTCTGTAAGACAATCCTGCAGTTTAGCTAATTGGTGTGTGTCCTCTGGCTTCATGGATAGATAAAGCTGGGTATCATCTGTGTAACAATGAAAATTTAAGCAATGCCGTCTAATAATACTGCCTAAGGGAAGCATGTATAAAGTGAATAAAATTGGTCCTAGCACAGAACCTTGTGGAACTCCATAATTAACCTTAGTCTGTGAAGAAGATTCCCCATGTACATGAACAAATTGTAATCTATTAGATAAATATGACTCAAACCACCGCAGCGCAGTGCCTTTAATACCTATGGCATGCTCTAGTCTCTGTAATAAAATTTTATGGTCAACAGTATCAAAAGCAGCACTGAGGTCTAACAGAACAAACACAGAAATGAGTCCACTGTCCGAGGCCATAAGAAGATCATTTGTAACCTTCACTAATGCTGTTTCTGTACTATTACTGCCACCTTAAAAGCCTGTGGTACATAGCCAACTAACAAAGATAGATTGATCATATTTAAGATCAAAGCATTAAATAATGGTTTGGCTTCCTTGAGCAGCCTGGTAGGAATGGGGTCTAATAAACATGTTGATGGTTTGGATGAAGTAACTAATGAAAATAACTCAGACAGAACAATCGGAGAGAAAGTCTAACCAAATACCGGTATCACTGAAAGCAGCCAAAGATAACGATACGTCTTTGGGATGGTTATGAGTAATTTTTTCTCTAATAGTTAAAATTTTATTAGCAAAGAAAGTCATGAAGTCATTACTAGTTAAAGTTAAAGGAATACTCGGCTCAGTAGAGCTCTGACTCTTTGATAGCCTGGCTACAGTGCTTAAAAGAAACCTGGGGTTGTTCTTATTTTCTTCAATTAGTGATGAGTAGTAAGATGTCCTAGCTTTACGGAGGGCTTTTTTTATAGAGCAGCAGACTCTTTTTCCAGGCTAAGTGAAGATCTTCTAAATTAGTGAGACGCCATTTCCTCTCCAACTTACGGGTTATCTGCTTTAAGCTGCGAGTTTGTGAGTTATACCACGGAGTCAGGCACTTCTGATTTAAAGCTCTCTTTTTCAGAGGAGCTACAGCATCCAAAGTTGTCTTCAATGAGGATGTAAAACTATTGACGAGATACTCTATCTCACTTACAGAGTTTAGGTAGCTACTCTGCACGGTGCTGGTATATGGCATTAGAGAACATAAAGAAGGAATCATATCCTTAAACCTAGATACAGCGCTTTCTGAAAGACTTCTAGTGTAATGAAAGTTATTCCTCACTGCTGGGTAGTCCATCAGAGTAATTGTAAATGTTATTAAGAAATGATCAGACAGAAGGGAGTTTTCAGGGAATACTGTTAAGTCTTCAATTTCCATACCATAAGTCAGAACAAGATCTAAGATATGATTAAAGTGGTGGGTGGACTCATTTATATTTTGAGCAACGCCAATTGAGTCTAATAATAGATTAAATGCAGTGTTGAGGCTGTCATTCTCAGCATCTGTGTGGATGTTAAAATCGCCCACTATAATTATCTTATCTGAGCTAAGCACTAAGTCAGACAAAAGGTCTGAAAATTCATAGAGAAACTCACAGTAACGAACAGGTGGACGATAGATAATAACAAATAAAACTGGTTTTTGGGACTTCCAATTTGGATGGACAAGACTAAGAGTCAAGCTTTCAAATGAATTAAAGCTCTGTCTGGGTTTTTGATTAATTAATAAGCTGGAGTGGAAGATTGCTGCTAATCCTCTGCCTCGGCCCGTGCTACGAGCGTTCTGGCAGTTAGTGTGTCTCGGGGGTGTTGACTCATTTAAACTAACATATTCATCCTGCTGTAACCAGGTTTCTGTAAGGCAGAATAAATCAATATGTTGATCCATTATTATATCATTTACTAACAGGGACTTAGAAGAGAGAGACCTAATGTTTAATAGACCACATTTAACTGCTTTAGTCTGTGGTGCAGTTGAAGGTGCTATATTATTTTTTCTTTTTGAATTTTTATGCTTAAATAGATTTTTGCTGGTTATTGGTGGTCTGGGAGCAGGCACCGTCTCTACGGGGATGGGGTAATGAGGGGATGGCAGTTGGAGAGAAGCTGCAGAGAGGTGTGTAAGACTACAACTCTGCTTCCTGGTCCCAACCCTGGATAGTCACGGTTTGGAGGATTTAAGAAAATTGGCCAGATTTCTAGAAATGAGAGCTGCTCCATCCAAAGTGGGATGGATGCCGTCTCTCCTAACAAGACCAGGTTTTCCCAAGAAGCTTTGCCAATTATCTATGAAGCCCACCTCATTTTTTGGACACCACTCAGACAGCCAGCAATTCAAGGAGAACATGCGGCTAAACATGTCACTCCCGGTCCGATTGGGGAGGGGCCCAGAGAAAACTACAGAGTCGGACATTGTTTTTGCAAAGTTACACACCGATTCAATGTTAATTTTAGTGACCTCCGATTGGCGTAACCGGGTGTCATTACTGCAGACGTGAATTACAATCTTACCAAATTTACGCTTAGCCTTAGCCAGCAGTTTCAAATTTCCTTCAATGTTGCCTGCTCTGGCCCCCGGAAGACAACTGACTATGGTTGCTGGTGTCGCTAACTTCACATTTCTCAAAACAGAGTCGCCAATAACCAGAGTTTGATCCTCAGCGGGTGTGTCGCCGAGTGGGGAAAAACGGTTAGAAATGTGAACGGGTTGGCGGTGTACATGGGGCTTCTGTTTAGGGCTACGCTTCCTCCTCACAGTCACCCAGTCGGCCTGCTTTCCCGGCTGCTCGGGATCATTTAACATTTGTTATAGAAATACTGTAGGCTATACTATAAATAATATATCATTACTTGTGTGATACAGTTCATCATATAAAGCAAGAAATGACTGGATGACTGGACCAATGACTGGATACAAAGGTTGAACTTTTGAAACTGCAATACACAAAAAGGCCACAAGATGGAAACAGTTGTCTATCTCACTACAAGCTACAAGTAACATCAAGGATTTCTTTTATTACCAATTTGTGTTGCTAATCAATTTAGAGAATGATTCTCAATTTAAAGTAAAATGTTAGGTATGTGAAATTATGCCAGGACATGGGAAAATACATTTTAGACAGTGACGCCGTTATACCACGCCACCGCACCGCAGACTGTGCAAAACAGCATACTTCGTATGACCGACGCACGTCCATCACACAAATAGAATAAAGAAACAACCTGGCGGTGACAGCATGGTAGCTAGCCATGCACACCATTTGCACAGGTTACATTGCTAGGCTAGGTTATGTGACTGGCAGAGTTAGCACCGAACGAAATTATATCCAACCTTAATTCATATCTGAGTGACCCCGTTAGACAGCACTTTACTTCGGGCCAGAAGATCAGAATGTCTCTCTCACACACAGATGTCTGATTATGAACAAGTTAGGTTGCTGTTCATCAATTAATAGCTGAAGTTAACCTTCACTTACCGTCATGGCCGTAGTGGTCCCCGCCTCACTTTATAGTCACCCTTTCTTGACTTCAATGAAATATATACTTGTTTTATAAAAAATAAAATAAAGACCTCTTTCTTGACCTCATATTTAACCTGTTGACAGCACTGTAACAGTAAAACGTTGTAATTTCTAACCTACATTGTTAATAATGTAACTATTAAATTCTTTCTAACATTTTTCTAACATTTAAATTGTCTCTAAACATTTTACTTGTCGAATTATTATTATTTTAAGTAGTAGTAGTAGTTGTAGTAAAAAAAGCTTCAAAACGGACCTTTAATCTAGGGATGTTGTGAGGGGGGCAGCCTTGCCCCACGCCCCCATTCCATCTGGATTCGCCCCTGCTCTGGCATTTGAGCACAAAGAATGGATAACATTTATTTATGCAGAAAACATGACCAGATTTACAGGTCAGAAAGTTTATTGCGTTTTCACATCATGTGGTCCTCAGAAAGAGAGTTTAGGTGCATTTGAGTGGAAAATAGTGTTAGTTGTTGACGCTTCGCGGAGGATCAGCTGTTTTAATGTGCAGATACGGAGCGGCTCAGCTCAGCTCTAAATAAAGGAGAAAAAAATGTCTTTGTAAAGCTCAGTGCAGGTGTGCTGTTGTCACCGCGCTTTAAGAGGTGATGACGAGTCGTAGCTGCTACAAAAAAAAAAAAAAAAAAACGCGGATGAAAAGCTCACAGCTCACTTTACTTCGTAAAAAAAAATAAAAATCCGCAGGCCAGTAGGCCATCAGGCCAGTGGACAAATGCCCGGTGTGCAATACTATCAGTCCAGCGGTGCGTGGTTGCTTTGTGCTGACTGAATCACACATAACAAATGGGATTTTCAGTTTTGCAAATGCCTTTTTTTTCAAATGAAAAAAATTACATATTTACAAATACACATTTATTTGTAAAAAAACAACACACATGTTACAGTAACATGTGTGTTGGTTTTACAAATAAATAAACCAACAACCAGTGATGAGGAGGTCATTTTCCCCGATAATAGCCTTTTGGCATCTGTGTGTGTTAATGCTCAAACCTTCAGAATTAGTGCATTACTTGAAAATCTAAAAGATATGTCCGATATGTTTCCTTTTGAAAAAATAATAGAGTTGACGTTAATGTCGATAAGCTTCCGGAATTATGTTTGGTTTATAAATCAACCATAAGCCAAAACTGCTTTGCTTTGATGTCCTCTGCCACCACTCTGGGCACTGTATATTGATGTAAAATGACATTTTTGGTAGCAGCCGGGCATGCCAGGCCTCTTCTGCTGGACTAGGTTGAGAGCAGCTCCTCACAGCTGACTGCTGCAAAACACGAAACAGACAAGAACTAACCTTGTATGAGTTTAGGGTTGTCAAACATTTTTGACCATTTGGCTGTAACTCACTATGCCAGCAAAAAAAAAATGTCAGGAGAGCAAAAAGTTAGCGGAACTAAATTGATGTTTTCTCCAAGTCACAAAACACATGTGACTGGATGGGCATACTCCCAGGCCCCCTTCAGGATCCTTGGGAGAGTGACGAGCTAGTTGGTTGTTCCACAACCAGGATGAACCTGCAATTGTTCCTCTTGAATCGGAGGTTCGACTATCGATCCCCTCCTTCCAGCACCCTGGAGTAGACTTTACTGTGGAGGCCTGATGTAGTGTGATGCCCCTGTAATTGGCACACACTGTCCCAGACCACAGGCAATGTTGAAGAGACGTCTCATCCAAGACAATCCCTCCACACCCAGAAAACTTTAAGGGTCAATTTCAACTTTCATCCACACAATCAATCAATCATCAATCAATTTTATTTATATAGCGCCAAATCACAACAAACAGTTGCCCCAAGGCGCTTTATATTGTAAGGCAAAATCCATACAATATTACGTAAAAACCCCAACGGTCAAAACGACCCCCTGTGAGCAAGCACTTGGCGAGAGTGGGAAGGAAAAAACTCCCTTCTAACAGGAAGAAACCTCCAGCAGAACCAGGCTCAGGGAGGGGCAGTCTTCTGCTGGGACTTGGTTGGGGCTGAGGGAGAGAACCAGGAAAAAAAGACATGCTGTGGAGGGGAGCAGAGATCAATCACTAATGATTAAATGCAGAGTGGTGCATACAGAGCAAAATCAATCAATCAATCAATCAATTTTTTTATATACCGCCAAATCACAACAAACAGTTTGCTCCAAGGCGCTTTATATTGTAAGGCAAGGCCATACAATAATTATGTAAAACCCCAACGGTCAAAACGACCCCCTGTGAGCAAGCACTTGGCTACAGTGGGAAGGAAAAACTCCCCTTTTAAACAGGAAGAAACCTCCAGCAGAACCAGGCTCAGGGAGGGCAGTCTTCTGCTGGGACTGGTTGGGGCTGAGGGAGAGAACCAGGAAAAAGACATGCTGTGGAGGGGAGCAGAGATCGATCACTAATGATTAAATGCAGAGTGGTGCATACAGAGCAAAAAGAGAAAGAAACAGTGCATCATGGGAACCCCCCAGCAGTCTACGTCTATAGCAGCATAACTAAGGGAGGTTTCAGGGTCACCTGATCCAGCCCTAACTATAAGCTTTAGCAAAAAGGAAAGTTTTAAGCCTAATCTTAAAGTAGAGAGGGTGTCTGTCTCCCTGATCTGAATTGGGAGCTGGTTCCACAGGAGAGGAGCCTGAAAGCTGAAGGCTCTGCCTCCCATTCTACTCTTACAAACCCTAGGAACTACAAGTAAGCCTGCAGTCTGAGAGCGAAGCGCTCTATTGGGGTGATATGGTACTACGAGTTCCCTAAGATAAGATGGGACCTGATTATTCAAAACCTTATAAGTAAGAGAAAGAATTTTAAATTCATTCTAGAATTAACAGGAAGCCAATGAAGAGAGGCCAATATGGGTGAGATATGCTCTCTCCTTCTAGTCCCTGTCAGTACTCTAGCTGCAGCATTTTGAATTAACTGAAGCTTTTTAGGGAACTTGTAGGACAACCTGATAATAATGAATTACAATAGTCCAGCCTAGAGGAAATAAATGCATGAATTAGTTTTTCAGCATCACGCTGAGACAAGACCTTCTGATTTAGAGATATTGCGGTAAATGCAAAAAAGCAGTCCTACATATTTGTTTAATATGCGCTTTGAATGACATATCCATGATCAAAAATGACTCCAAGATTTCTCACAGTATTACTAGAGGTCATGGTAATGCCAATCAGAGTAAGGATATGGTTAGACACCATGTTTCTAAGATTTGTGGGGCCAAGTACAATAACTTCAGTTTAATCTGAGTTAAAAGCAGGAAATTAGAGGTCATCCATGTCTTTATGTCTGTAAGAAAATCCTGCAGTTTAGCTAATTGGTGTGTGTCCTCTGGCTTCATGGATAGATAAAGCTGGGTATCATCTGCGTAACAATGAAAATTTAAAGCAATACCGTCTAATAATACTGCCTAAGGGAAGCATGTATAAAGTGAATAAATTGGTCCTAGCACAGAACCTTGAGGAACTCCATAATTAACTTTAGTCTGTGAAGAAGATTCCCCATTTACATGAACAAATTGTAATCTATTAGACAAATATGATTCAAACCACCGCAGCGCAGTGCCTTTAATACCTATGGCATGCTCTAATCTCTGTAATAAAATTTTATGGTCAACAGTATCAAAAGCAGCACTGAGGTCTAACAGAACAAGCACAGAGATGAGTCCACTGTCCGAGGCCATAAGAAGATCATTTGTAACCTTCACTAATGCTGTTCTGTACTATGATGAATTCTAAAACCTGACTGAAACTCTTCAAATAGACCATTCCTCTGCAGATGATCAGTTAGCTGTATTACAACTACCCTTTCAGAATTTTTGAGAGAAAAGGAAGGTTGGAGATTGGCCTATAATTAGCTAAGATAGCTGGGTCAAGTGATGGCTTTTTAAGTAATGGTTTAATTACTGCCACCTTAAAAGCCTGTGGTACATAGCCAACTAACAAAGATAGATTGATCATATTTAAGATCAAAGCATTAAATAATGGTAGGGCTTCCTTGAGCAGCCTGGTAGGAATGGGGTCTATAAACATGTTGATGGTTTGGATGAAGTAACTAATGAAAATAACTCAGACAGAACAATCGGAGAGAAAGAGTCTAACCAAATACCGGCATCACTGAAAGCAGCCAAAGATAACGATACGTCTTTGGGATGGTTATGAGTAATTTTTTCTCAAATAGTTAAAATTTTGTTAGCAAAGAAAGTCATGAAGTCATTACTAGTTAAAGTTAATGGAATACTCAGCTCAATAGAGCTCTGACTCTTTGTCAGCCTGGCTACAGTGCTGAAAAGAAACCTGGGTTGTTCTTATTTTTCTTCAATTAGTGATGAGTAGAAAGATGTCCTAGCTTTACGGAGGGCTTTTTTATAGAGCAACAGACTCTTTTTCAGGCTAAGTGAAGATCTTCTAAATTAGTGAGACGCCATTTCCTCTCCAACTTACGGGTTATCTGCTTTAAGCTACGAGTTGTGAGTTATACCACGGAGTCAGACACTTCTGATTTAAGGCTCTCCTTTTTCAGAGGAGCTACAGCATCCAAAAGTTGTCTTCAATGAGGATGTAAAACTATTGACGAGATACTCTATCTCCCTTTAGGTAGCTACTCTGCACTGTGTTGGTATATGGCATTAGAGAACATAAAGAAGGAATCGTATCCTTAAACCTAGTTACAGCGCTTTCTGAAAGACTTCTAGTGTAATGAAACTTATTCCCCACTGCTGGGTAGCCCATCAGAGTAATTGTAAATGTTATTAAGAAATGATCAGACAGAAGGGAGTTTTCAGGGAATACTGTTAAGTCTTCTATTTCCATACCATAAGTCAGAACAAGATCTAAGATATGATTAAAGTGGTGGGTGGACTCATTACTTTTGAGCAAAGCCAATAGAGTCTAATATAGATTAAATGCAGTGTTGAGGCTGTCATTCTCAGCATCTGTGTGGATGTTAAAATCGCCCACTATAATTATCTTATCTGAGCTAAGCACTAAGTCAGACAAAAGGTCTGAAAATTCACAGAGAAACTCACAGTAACGACCAGGTGGACGATAGATAATAACAAATAAAACTGGTTTTTGGGACTTCCAATTTGGATGGACAAGACTAAGAGTCAAGCTTTCAAATGAATTAAAGCTCTGTCTGGGTTTTTGATTAATTAATAAGCTGGAATGGAAGATTGCTGCTAATCCTCCGCCCGGCCCGTGCTACGAGCATTCTGACAGTTAGTGTGACTCGGGGGTGTTGACTCATTTAACTAACATATTCATCCTGCGTAACCAGGTTTCTGTAAGGCAGAATAAATCAATATGTTGATCAATTATTATATCATTTACCACAGGGACTTAGAAGAGAGAGACCTAATGTTAATAGACCACATTTAACTGTTTTAGTCTGTGGTGCAGTTGAAGGTGCTATATTATTTTTTCTTTTTGAATTTTTATGCTTAAATAGATTTTTGCTGGTTATTGGTAGTCTGGGAGCAGGCACCGTCTCTACGGGGATGGGGTAATGAGGGATGGGAGGGGGAGAGAAGCTGCAGAGAGGTGTGTAAGACTACAACTCTGCTTCCTGGTCCCAACCCTGGATAGTCACGGTTTGGAGGATTAAGAAAATTGGCCAGTTCTAGAAATGAGAGCTGCTCCATCCAAAGTGGGATGGATGCCGTCTCTCCTAACAAGACCAGGTTTTCCCCAGAAGCTTTGCCAATTATCTATGAAGCCCACCTCATTTTTTGGACACCACTCAGACAGCCAGCAATTCAAGGAGAACATGCGGCTAAACATGTCACTCCTGGTCTGATTGGGGAGGGGCCCAGAGAAAACTACAGAGTCCGACATTGTTTTTGCAAAGTTACACACCGATTTAATGTTAATTTTAGTGACCTCCGATTGGCGTAACCGGGTGTCATTACTGCCAACGTGAATTACAATCTTACCAAATTTACGCTTAGCCTTAGCCAGCAGTTTCAAATTTCCTTCAATGTCGCCTGCTCTGGCCCCCGGAAGACAATTGACTATGGCTGCTGGTGTCGCTACCTTCACATTTCGCAAAACAGAGTCGCCAATAACCAGAGTTTGATCCTCGGCGGGTGTGTCGCCGAGTGGGGAAAAACGGATAGAGATGTGAACGGGTTGGTGGTGTACACGGGGCTTCTGTTTAGGGCTACGCTTCCTCCTCACAGTCACCCAGTCAGCCTGCTTTCCCGGCTGCTCGGGATCTGCCAGGGGGTAACTAACGGCGGCTAAGCTACCTTGGTCCGCACCGACTATAGGGGCCTGGCTAGCTGTAGAATTTTCCACGGTGCGGAGCCGAGTCTCCAATTCGCCCAGCCTGGCCTCCAAAGCTACGAATAAGCTACACTTATTACAAGTACCGTTACTGCTAAAGGAGGCCGAGGAATAACTAAACATTTCACACCCAGAGCAGAAAAGTGTGGGAGAGACAGGAGAAGCCGCCATGCTAAATCGGCTAAGAGCTAGTAGCTACGCTACGCTAAGCTAGCGGATTCCTAAAAACACGCAAAGTGAATAATGTGTAAATAATTTAGAGGTGATTCAGCAGAAGGAGTGCTTTAGTTAAGGCACGTGAAGATTACACTGGGAAACAAATCGTAATCTAGATAACTAGATCAATCTAACTGCGCAGATTAAACAGCTAACAGATACAGAAAAACACCGCTGTGCTCCGGAACAGGAAGTGATACAATACCGCAGTGAGAGCCAACCACCAGTAGAGCCAATCTACTGGTCTACTGGTAAGAGAAAGAAACACTCAGTGCATCATGGGAACCCCCCAGCAGTCTAAGTCTATAGCAGCATAACTAAGGGATGGTTCAGGGTCACCTGATCCAGCCCTAACTATAAGCTTTAGCAAAAAGGAAAGTTTTAAGCCTAATCTTAATTACATGTCAAGTATGAAATTTAGAAATCAATTAGAAATTGGACAGAGGCTCTGGGATGAGTACGGCAGTGGGCATGCCTTACACCTTGACTCAAATGACTGACCTTTAGAAAATTTAATTTTGCCAGGGCCAATTTGAAACCCACCTCCATATGTGTGCCGAGGTTGGTGTAAATCGGAGTGGGGGAAAATAATCACAGTTTTTTACCTTTTACCCCAATAACATTGACCGTAATGAATAACAAATTTGGTAAATTTGACCTTAACTGGACAATTCTGGACTCAAATTGGCAGAAATGGACCCTTTGAGGACTAGTTCTGGAGTTGACCTCCAATGCCCCAAGTTTAGTGTCATTCATAGTGGGAAAAAAAAAACAAAAAACTAAATTTGTGTGTCCCGTGTTTTGACTGGTAGCACGTGTGGCAGGTGAGGTGGAATTCTGAGTGCCAATTAAAGCTTGGCCTCTCTCACAAATTCACCAAAATAAACCCTCTGTGGTTGACCTTCATGAGCAGCCCTGCCCTTACCAAAAAGTAGTATATGCAAGTATGTTTCAAGTATACTTCCAGTTTACTTTTTATATACTTATCAGTAGTAGTTTTTGGTAAGGGTGGTTTGGTGGAAACTGGTCAAAGATCCTCGAGAACCTCGAGGAGTCGAGGCACAAACAAACATCATCATATGTTTGAACATGTTGACATAACTTGTGACACTTTGCTGAACTGACTTGTGACTGTGAGTCACGGCACACGGACACGACCTCGGTGACACCGAGCTCCAAGGAATCTCATGTGAAAATCAAATCAAATCAAATCAATTTTATTTATATAGCGCCAAATCACAACAAACAGTTGCCCCAAGGCGCTTTATATTGTAAGGCAAAGCCATACAATAATTACAGAAAAACCCCAACGGTCAAAACGACCCCCTGTGAGCAAGCACTTGGCTACAGTGGGAAGGAAAAACTCCCTTTTAACAGGAAGAAACCTCCAGCAGAACCAGGCTCAGGGAGGGGCAGTCTTCTGCTGGGACTGGTTGGGGCTGAGGGAGAGAACCAGGAAAAAGACATGCTGTGGAGGGGAGCAGAGATCAATCACTAATGATTAAATGCAGAGTGGTGCATACAGAGCAAAAAGAGAAAGAAACAGTGCATCATGGGAACCCCCCAGCAGTCTACGTCTATAGCAGCATAACTAAGGGATGGTTCAGGGTCACCTGATCCAGCCCTAACTATAAGCTTTAGCAAAAAGGAAAGTTTTAAGCCTAATCTTAAAAGTAGAGAGGGTGTCTGTCTCCCTGATCTGAATTGGGAGCTGGTTCCACAGGAGAGGAGCCTGAAAGCTGAAGGCTCTGCCTCCCATTCTACTCTTACAAACCCTAGGAACTACAAGTAAGCCTGCAGTCTGAGAGCGAAGCGCTCTATTGGGGTGATATGGTACTATGAGGTCCCTAAGATAAGATGGGACCTGATTATTCAAAACCTTATAAGTAAGAAGAAGAATTTTAAATTCTATTCTAGAATTAACAGGAAGTCAATGAAGAGAGGCCAATATGGGTGAGATATGCTCTCTCCTTCTAGTCCCCGTCAGTACTCTAGCTGCAGCATTTTGAATTAACTGAAGGCTTTTCAGGGAACTTTTAGGACAACCTGATAATAATGAATTACAATAGTCCAGCCTAGAGGAAATAAATGCATGAATTAGTTTTTCAGCATCACTCTGAGACAAGACCTTTCTAATTTTAGAGATATTGCGCAAATGCAAAAAAGCAGTCCTACATATTATGAAAGCAGATAGGCTTAAATTCTGCACGGCAACAAACCTACAGGTTTGGACATGCAAGTGTGTTGTTGTGCACAGACATTGTGTGCGTGTGCACGTCAGATATATAAGGCACCAAAAATACACGACGTGACACGCAGCTGTGTGTAGGAGGTCGCTCATCTACACTCACCCTTACACGGTGGAAAGAGGAAGAACAAGTGTGAGAAGAAAAACCATCAGATGAAGGTGGAACTGTGGGGTCGAGTGGAAAGAAAATGACAGCAGGTGGTTCCCAATGCGGGGTCAACAACCCCTGAAAGTGCCGAGGTGACAAATCCGGGGGGTGGGGGTGGGGGGTGCAAGATAACAGATACAACGACGACCAAAAGCACAGTTTGTGTTTGTGCAGTAGATAAGTTTAAAAATCATCCAGCTGATGATACAAACACCAAATTTGGTATAAATACTTTTTGAAAAGATCCTTTTGTAAAAAAAAAAGAAAAAAAAAAGCCATTCGCCACTTGACATTTTAAAATAGTCTATTTGTGCAAATAAAACACATCGGTGAGCAAATACAGGTCAATATGGAACAAAATCATGAAATGTGATGCTAAACACAAATGTGACATTTTAAGACATAATTTGAGTCTTTCATTTATTAAGAAGGAAATCATGTCGCACATCCCTTGGCAACAGGTGCATAAGAGAGGGCACATAGGCTGCTGAACAACAAACAACAACAAAAACAAAAAAAGTCGCACACTGCCTCACTTGCAACACAAAGGTCAATTTAATCAAGCAACCTTTCGGCCAGTGGCCATCATCAGGCAAATAATTTCTATGAATGAAAAGCCATCTTAAATAGGGTGTGGCTGTTACATCACAGGATGTTGTCATAGAAAAAAAAAACCTATAAAAAACCCTTTCACAATATACACATCCATATCCATAAAACTCATGCTTAATACAATAATGTATACAAAATAGATATATACCTATATACCACAGTGAAGAGTATTATATACATAAACGACATGGATATATAAGACAGCTCAATATACATACACACACATATATAAACATATATATATACATATACATACACACATGTACACACACACACACACACACACACACATATATATACACTCAACAAAAATATAAACGCAACACTTTTGGTTTTGCTCCCATTTTGTATGAGATGAACTCAAAGATCTAAAACTTTTTCCACATACACAATATCACCATTTCCCTCAAATATTGTTCACAAACCAGTCTAAATCTGTGATAGTGAGCACTTCTCCTTTGCTGAGATAATCCATCCCACCTCACAGGTGTGCCATATCAAGATGCTGATTAGACACCATGATTAGTGCACAGGTGTGCCTTAGACTGCCCACAATAAAAGGCCACTCTGAAAGGTGCAGTTTTATCACACAGCACAATGCCACAGATGTCGCAAGATTTGAGGGAGCGTGTAATTGGCATGCTGACAGCAGGAATGTCAACCAGAGCTGTTGCTCGTGTATTGAATGTTCATTTCTCTACCATAAGCCGTCTCCAAAGGCGTTTCAGAGAATTTGGCAGTACATCCAACCAGCCTCACAACCGCAGACCACGTGTAACCACACCAGCCCAGGACCTCCACATCCAGCATGTTCACCTCCAAGATCGTCTGAGACCAGCCACTCGGACAGCTGCTGAAACAATCGGTTTGCATAACCAAAGAATTTCTGCACAAACTGTCAGAAACCGTCTCAGGGAAGCTCATCTGCATGCTCGTCGTCCTCATCGGGGTCTCGACCTGACTCCAGTTCGTCGTCGTAACCGACTTGAGTGGGCAAATGCTCACATTCGCTGGCGTTTGGCACGTTGGAGAGGTGTTCTCTTCACGGATGAATCCCGGTTCACACTGTTCAGGGCAGATGGCAGACAGCGTGTGTGGCGTCGTGTGGGTGAGCGGTTTTCTGATGTCAATGTTGTGGATCGAGTGGCCCATGGTGGCGGTGGGATTATGGTATGGGCAGGCGTCTGTTATGGACGAAGAACACAGGTGCATTTTATTGATGGCATTTTGAATGCACAGAGATACCGTGACGAGATCCTGAGGCCCATTGTTGTGTCATACATCCAAGAACATCACCTCATGTTGCAGCAGGATAATGCACGGCCCCATGTTGCAAGGATCTGTACACAATTCTTGGAAGCTGAAAATGTCCCAGTTCTTGCATGGCCGGCATACTCACCGGACATGTCACCCATTGAGCATGTTTGGGATGCTCTGGACCGGCGTATACGACAGCGTGTACCAGTTCCTGCCAATATCCAGCAACTTTACACAGCCATTGAAGAGGAGTGGACCAACATTCCACAGGCCACAACTGACAACCTGATCAACTCTATGCGAAGGAGATGTGTTGCACTGCATGAGGCAAATGGTGGTCACACCAGATACTGACTGGTATCCCCCCCCAATAAAACAAAACTGCACCTTTCAGAGTGGCCTTTTATTGTGGGCAGTCTAAGGCACACCTGTGCACTAATCATGGTGTCTAATCAGCATCTTGATATGGCACACCTGTGAGGTGGGATGGATTATCTCAGCAAAGGAGAAGTGCTCACTATCACAGATTTAGACTGGTTTGTGAACAATATTTGAGGTAAATGGTGATATTGTGTTTGTGGAAAAAGTTTTAGATCTTTGAGTTCATCTCATACAAAATGGGAGCAAAACCAAAAGTGTTGCGTTTATATTTTTGTTGAGTATATGTCAAACACACACGTACACACAGGAAGAGACCTGCCTCAGTGTGAGCAAACCTATAAATAAACTTAGGCAGAGGAAATGGAGCATGTACTATAGGACTATAATAGAAAAATGTTTAGAATCAGTTCATCATTAAGTCCCTTAGGTGCCAAAGTTTGTAATGTTTCAATCCAGTCTCTTTTTTTTTTCAAACATTTATCATGGTCTCCCCCTCTAAAGGGAGGGGGGACCTGTTCAATGCAACAAAAACAAAGAATACTTACATTGTGATGTGCATCATTGAAATGAACGGTTACTGGATAATCCCTGTCATTTCTGTGGATTGAGCTTTTGTGTTCACTTATTCTTTGTTTTAATTGTCTTATAGTCTTGCCCACATATGCTAAACCACAAGGACAGCGTAACAGGTAGATCACATGTGTGGATGCGCAAGTTATTACATTCTGAATGGATATTTTTTTACCGCTGTGTGGGTGTTGGAAAAATGTAGTTTTTTAAGTATTATTACATTGTGCACAATTCCCACACCGGTAATTTCCACTGGGAATAGGTGCCAGTAAAGTCTGAATAGATGTGACTTTGGGGGTAACACTGGCACGAACAAAGTAGTCTCTAAGATTCCTACCCTTCCTACTAACAAAAAGGGGAGGGGTCTAAATTGTAATTGTAGAGAGCTCAGGATCACATATCAAAATGTACCAGTGTCTTTTGAAAATGGCCTTTAACCACTAGACCATCACCTCCCCCAAACTAGACCATCACCTCCCCCAAAGTAGACCATCACCTCCCCCAAAGTAGACAATTACCTCCCCCAAAGTAGACCATCACCTCCCCCAAAGTAGACAATTACCTCCCCCAAAGTAGACCATCACCTCCCCCAAACTAGACAATTACCTTCCCCAAAGTAGACCATCACCTTCCCCAAAGTAGACATCACCTCCCCCAAACTAGACCATCACCTCCCCCAAAGTAGACCATCACCTCCCCCAAAGTAGACAATTACCTCCCCCAAAGTAGACCATCACCTCCCCCAAACTAGACAATTACCTTCCCCAAAGTAGACCATCACCTCCCCCAAAGTAGACATCACCTCCCCCAAACTAGACCATCACCTCCCCCAAAGTAGACCATCACCTCCCCCAAAGTAGACCATCACCTCCCCCAAACTAGACAATTACCTCCCCCAAACTAGACCATCACCTCCCCCAAACTAGTCCATCACCTCCCCCAAAGTAGACCATCACCTCCCCCAAACTAGACAATTACCTCCCCCAAAGTAGACCATCACCTCCCCCAAAGTAGACCATCACCTCCCCCAAACTAGACCATCACCTCCCCCAAAGTAGACCATCACCTCCCCCAAAGTAGACCATCACCTCCCCCAAACTAGACAATTACCTCCCCCAAACTAGACCATCACCTCCCCCAAACTAGACCATCACCTCCCCCAAAGTAGACCATCACCTCCCCCAAAGTAGACCATCACCTCCCCCAAACTAGACAATTACCTCCCCCAAACTAGACCATCACCTCCCCCAAACTAGTCCATCACCTCCCCCAAACTAGACAATTACCTCCCCCAAACTAGACCATCACCTCCCCCAAACTAGACCATCACCTCCCCCAAACTAGACCATCACCTCCCGCTTTTGTGTGTTTCCACTGTCTCCTAGTTGCTAGTGCAGGCTAACAAAGATACGAACCGTCATTTTTGTGAAATGGATTCTCACACATAAAGTCTGTAACAGGAAAAGGTCTGGGAGTGTGAGTCTTTGTCACGAAAGAAGTGAAAACATGAAGGGAAAGAAAGGAAACCATGACTGGTGACAATATAACACAATCTGCAACCTCACCACTAGATGACACTAAATCCTGCACACTGCAGCTTTAAGAAGTCACAGTTGTATTGTATCCAAAGAGGTTAATAATGAGAACTAGAGTCCCACTCCCAGTGCTGCCCACTAAACGCCAACGTCCCTTCATGGACAGCGACATGACGTCTCCTAACCAGGCAAAATATTGACCAAGTTCCCGGATGTTAATGGATTTTCAATGGGGATTTGTGACTGAACACACTCAGAAAAATGCTCACAAAATACGTATTAAAATGCCATTTTGATATGATATGGAGCCAGTAAACTCAGCCACATGGGGTGTGCAGCCAGTACATTCTGAGTGCCGGTCCCAAGCCCGGATAAATGAGGAGGATTGCGTCAGGAAGGGCATCCAGCGTAAAACAAGCCAACCCAACTATGCAGACTAAGAATTGAATTTCCATACCGGATCGGTCGCGGCCCGGGTTAACAACGTCCGCCACCAGTGCTGTTGCACCAACAGGGTGCCGGTGGAAACTGGGCTACTGCTGGGCAAAGACGACGAAGAAGAGGAGGAGAACGTTTCCACAAACAGCGGGAGAAGAAGAAAACTAGAAGGGTGTAAATGAGAGTAGGGACTTTGAATGTTGGTAGTATGACTGGTAAAGGCAGAGAGCTGGCTGATATGATGGAGAGGAGAAAGGTAGACATATTGTGTGTGTAAGAGACCAAGTGGAAGGGAAGTAAGAGCAGGAGCATCGGCGGTGGGTACAAGTTGTTGCACCATGGTGATGACAAGAAGAGAAATGGCATGACAGGGTGATGAATGTGAAGTTGGAAATTGAAGGGGTGATGATGAATATCATCAGTGCATATGCCCCACAGGTACGTTGTGAGATGAAGCAGAAAGAAGATTTCTGGAGTGTGTTAGATGAGGTGGTGGAGAGTGAACCCAAGCATGAAAGAGTGGTGATAGGAGCGGACTTCAATGGGCATGTTGGTGAAGGGAACAGAGGTGATGAGGAAGTAATGGGTAGATATGGTATCAAGGATAGGAATGGGGAAGGACAGATGGTAGTTAATTTTGCAAAAAGGATGGAAATGGCTGTGGTGAATACCTACTTTAAGAAAAGGGAGGAGCACAGGGTAACATATAAGAGTGGAGGAAGGTGCACACAGGTGGACTACATTCTTTATAGGAGGTGCAAGCTAAAAGAAATCAGAGACTGTAAGGTGGTGGCAGGAGTGAGTGTCGTTAGACAGCATAGGATGGTTGTTTGTAGGATGAATTTAGAGGTAAAGAAGAAGAAGAAGAGAGTGAAAGCTCAACAAAGGATCAGATGGTGGAAGCTGAGGGAGGAAGACGTGAAATTTAGCAAGCAGGTGAGAGAAGTACTGTTTGGAGGGGAAGCAATTTTGGACAACTGGAAAAGTACTGCAGATGTGGTGAGGGAGACAGCTAGGACAGTACTGGGTATGACATCTGGACAGTGGAAGGAAGACAAGGAGACTTGGTGGTGGAATGAAGAGGTCCAGGAAAGCATAAGAGGTTGGCGAAAAAGTTTTGGGATAGTCGTAGAGATGAAGAAAGTAGACGGGAGTACAAGGAGATGCGGTGTAAGGCGAAAAGAGAAGTGGCAAAAGCGAAGGAAAAGGCATATTGCGAGCTGTACAAGAAGTTGAATAGTAAGGAAGGAGAAAAGGACTTGTACCGATTGGCCAGACAAAGGGACAGAGCTGGAAAGGATGTGCAGCAGGTTAGGGTGGTAAAAGATGCACATGGTAATGTGCTGACAAGTGAGGAGTGTGTGCTGAGAAGGTGGAGGGAATATTTGAAGAGCTGATGAATAAAGAAAATGAGCGAGAGAAAAGGCTGGATGATGTGGTCAGAGCAAATCAGGAAGTACAAGAGATTAGTAAGGAAGAAGTGAGGGCTGCTATGAAGAGGATGAAGAGTGGAAAGGCAGTTGGTCCAGATGACATTCCAATGGAGGCATGGAAATGTCTAGGAGAGATGGCAGTAGAGTTTCGATTGTTTAATAAATCTTGGAAAGTGAGAGGATGCCTGAGGAGTGGAGATGAAGTGTGCCGGTTCCTATTTTCAAGCAACAATCAATCAATCAATCAAGAGCTGCAGTAACTATAGAGGCATAAAGTTGATCAGCCACAGCATGAAGTTATGGGGAAAGAGTAATAGAAGCTAGGCTTAGAAAACAGATGAAGATCTGTGAGCAGGCAATATGGTTTCATGCGAGAAAAGGAAAGAGCACTATGGATGCAATGTTTGCTCTAAGAATACTGTTGGAGAAGTACAAAGAAGGCCAGAAGAGTTACATTGTGTGTTTGTGGACTTAGAAAAAGCTTATGACAGGGTGCCCAGAGAAGAGCTGTGGTATTGTATGAGGAAGTCTGGAATGGCAGAGAAGTATATTAGGTAGTGCAGGACATGTACAAGAATAGTGTGACAGCGGTGAAATGCACCATTCGGAATGACAGACTCATTCAAGGTGGAGGGGGATTACACCAAGGATCAGCTCTGAGTCCTTTCTTGTTTGCAGTGGTTATGGACAGGTTGATGGATGAGATCAGGACAGGAGTCCCCATGGACTATGATGTTTGCAGATGACATTGTGATCTGTAGTGAGAAGAAGAGAGCAAGTTGAGTCTAGTCTGGAGAGGTGGAGATATGCTTTGGAGAGAAGGGAATGAAAGTCAGTAGAAGCAAGACTGAGTACATGTGTGTGAATGGGAGGGAGCCAGTGGAACAGTGCAGTTACAAGGAGTAGAAGTGGTGAAAGTAGATGAGTTAAATATTTTGTGTCAACTGTTCAAAGTAATGGAGAGTGTGGTAAAGAGGTGAAGAAGAGAGGGCAGGCAGGGTGGAGTGGGTGGAGAAAGGTGGCAGGAGTGATTTGCGACCGAAGAATATCAAATCAAATCAAATCAATTTTATTTATATAGCGCCAAATCACCATTACAGAAAAACCAGAAAAACCCCAACGGTCAAAACGTCGTTTTGACCGTTGGGGTTTTACATAATTATTGTATGGCCTTGCCTTACAATATAAAGCGCCTTGGGGCAACTGTTTGTTGTGATTTGGCGCTATATAAATAAAATTGATTGATTGATTGATAATCTATCTCACTCACAGAGTTTAGGTAGCCTACTCTGCACTGTGTGGTATATGGCATTGGAGAACATAACAAATAAGGAATCATATCCTTAAACCTAGTTGCAGCGCTTTCCGAAAGACTTCTACTGTAATGAAACTTAAATATCAGCAAGAGTGAAGGGAAAAGTTTACAAGACAGTATTGAGACCAGCTATGTTGGACGGCTTAGAGACGGTGGGACTAACAAAAAGACAGGAGGCAGAGCTGGAGGTGGCAGAGCTGAAGATGTTGAGATTCTCTTTGGGAGTAACAAGAATGGACAAGATTAGGAATGAACATATCAGAGGGACAGCTTTTAAGCTTACCATCAGATTTAAGGTTCTGCTACTAACCTATAAAATTATGCATGGACTGGCACCTCCTACCTAGCTGACCTAATTAAACCTTACGTACCGGCCCGGGCTTCACGTTCTCATGGTGCAGGACTACTTTGTGTCCCTAAGGTGAATAAGAAGTCTGTGGGTCAGAGCTTATCTTATCGTGCCCCTGTTCTGTGGAATGATCTCCCTGCGTCAATAAAACAATCAGATTCTGTGGAGACTTCAAGTCCAGGATTAAGACGCACTTATTTTCCCTTTCATATGGCTAGCATACTGGTGCAGTTTTGTTTTACGCTTTTTACTCTTTTAATTCATGTTATTAGTAATTGAAGTGGGCTGCGGCCTCAACTTCACCTAAATTCTGGGTCTTTTAGTGAAGTTTAGGGCTAGTGGCCGGCGATCACCTTAGTATTTCTTCTGTTTTTCTTGTTGATTAATGCTGGCAAATTATACAGTATTTTTTGCCTTTCTGATGCCTGATTCTGTTTTTTCTCTGTTTAAGGTGCAGCTCCATCCAGAAATGGGAGTTGTGTTTGTGTTGGTGATCATCCTGTCCTGTGCACCAACAGCAATTCTTGTATATTCATCCGTGAATTGTTCTGTGAATTATTTCTGTAATTTATGTTTGTAGCATGGCCCAAGCAGAGGGTCACCCCTTTGAGTCTGGTCTGCTTGAGGTTTCTTCCTCGAGGGAGTTTTTCCTTACCACTGTTGCTCTGGGGTTGGTAAGGTTAGACCTTACTGTGTGTGAAGTGCCTTGAGGCAACTCTGTTGTGATTTGGTGCTATATAAAGGAAATAATAAAATTAAACAGCTCAGGTGGGCCGGTTGGAGACAAAGTCAGAGAGGCGATGATGAGATTGAGATGGTTTGACATGTGCAGAGGAGGGACCCAGGGTATATAGGAGAAGGATGCTGAGGATGGGAGCCACCAGGCAGGAGGAGAAGAGGGAGACCAAAGAGGGAGGTTCATGGATGTGCTGAGGGAGGACATGCAGGGGTGGTGTGCGAGAGAAAGATGCAGAGGACAGGGACAGATGGAGACAGATGATCTGCTGTGGCGACCCCTAACAGAACAGCCGAAAGACAAAGAAGAAGAAGATGGAGCAGTAAAATTAATAACATTAAAATCATGTCAGGAAAGTATTAAACTTCCTATGACACCCACACATTCCCAAGATTCATTATAAGGACTAGATGTTATAATCCCTGGTTCTTGCACTGCTTTTACTCAGGACTTCTTGGTGAATGGCTGCTATAAGGCTTTTCCAGCGGGAACCACATCATCAGTTGTGTGCCCAAGCGTCACAGGGTGTTTTGGCCATTGATCACAAGACACCCTCTGCTTAGGCAGGCCCACCACAGGTTGATTAAGACCCGGGTGTGTGTCCCCGCTGTTACATATATGCCTTAGCAGCCCAGATGGGGTCACTCCTTTTCAGCCACAGCCAATGACTCGTCCTCTCTGCAGCGTTGGCCAGCCTCCTTGATGGCTTGTCTGTGCTTCTGGCCTCTGATTCCGAGCTCCTTAAGGAGCTTTACAGTTGTTCTAGCTACGAAGCCCCTACACCCCACTTCCCACCGGGCGCACCCTTATTTTTCCATCCTCTGTCCTCTGCCTCGGCTGCTAAGTTGGAGTAGCGCAGCTTCTTATGCTCGTACGCTTCTTCGATAGCATCCTCCCAAGGAACCGTGAGTTCTATGATGTAGGCGAGCCGGCAGATATTAGACCAGAGGACAAGATCTGGTCACAGAGTGGTTGTTGCGATCTCCAGGGGGAAAATGAGCTTCTGATCTAGATCGACTCGCACCTTGCCAGTCCTTGGCTGCCACTCATTGGGGTCAAATCGGGGTTGAGGACCTAACTCTTGGTTTGTCCCCCTCTCGGACAAACGATAGTGGTTGTCGGCTCACATCCTGGTTGTTGACAGGTGGGCGTTGATGGATACCCTTTTGCACTCGATTTTATCGGCTAGAAATCTGAGGACCTGGTTGTGTCTCCATGTGTATCTGCCCTGAGTGAGGCTGGTCCTACAGCCAACCAGAATGTGCCTGAGTGTCGCAGGGGTTGTGCACAGGGGGCAAGATGGATCCTTTCCAAGTCATAGCTGCAGATTTGTGGGAGAGGGCAGCACATCATATGTAGCTCGGATGATAAAGCTCAGCCTATTAGCTTTCATGCCCCAGAGGTCGCTCCATCTGAGTTTCCTCTTCTATACACCCTCCCACCTGTTGGTCCTCTCTCCTCCCACTACCCAACGAGATGCCCGTATGATCAGCTCCATTGCCATAACAAATGCCAGAGGAGAAATTGTACAGCCTGCCATGACGCCTTCCTCCAGATTCTGCCAAGCAGTGGTACCGTTCTCAGATGTTACACAGAACTGGAGATCCTGAAAGTAGCTCTTGACCAACTCTGTGATCTGATTTGGTATGCCAAAGTAATTGAAGGCCGTCCACAAGATCCCAAATATTAGTTCCAGGTGCTGCTGCTGAGCTCAGACATCCTGCAGCTGCTGCTGTGTTCAGTGCAGTGTGGCTCCTAAAACAATACATTTTATACAATTATCCTTTTTTCTAATCCAATTACATTTTTTCCGCAAATCTGATTGGTTAATCGTGTGAGATTTTAGACCTTATAATATTGGGGTAATGGTGGCAAAATATTCAACCGTTTCACATTTGGATGTATTACTCCACACCCTGACCGGTGTTCTGACAAGATGTCATTCCTGTTGATAGGTGTGCGCAATATTGTTGGGACGCAGAACTGTTGATTTATGTGATGAGAAGCACAATTTGACAGAACACCGGCCATGTGCTGCTAGCTGTTAGTGTTGTTAGCTGTTAGCGCTATTAGCGCTGTTAGCAGAGCAAGAGAAAGTTGCGTACTGCCACTGCCACCGAAATGGGTGAATTTAAGCTACCATATGAAGTATTGATGCGGATTCTGATACAGAATTACCTTTCTCATTGATGGATTTGATGGATTTTCACATTTGATGGATTACTCTGCGCCCCTGACCGCTATTGGAGCAATGCTGCCTCACGGTAAGCCTCGCCCACCGAATTACCTACAGAAAAATAAACAATGGAATTGGTTAGAATGGGAATAACCCTGTTGTGTCCGATGATTTGCGGGTGTTCATGTTGTTATACAGTCGCAAATATCCATTTTAGCTAACGCATCGCTGGTAAAGGTCAATTTGTGACCGTATAGCCAGCATGAATGTCTGCAAATCATCAGACACAACAGGGTTATTCCCTAATTGACTGAGTTTCATTCATGAAGTCGGTGGTGTGTGTGCACGTCTCTGTGTGTGGGTGTGACTGAGCGGCACAGTGCGGGTCATGTTAATCTCCGAGTAGCAGCTCAGGTATTTTAAGGTGCAAATTTAAAAAAATTGTGGGTCTTGTTGAACAATTTTAATCACTAACGACAAGTATTTTAACTAGACATCAGTCTATCAGGAGAAAATATCAACTGGACATAAGTGAGAGTTAATGTCCATGTCAGGACATTAATTACAATTAGTCTCGACGAGACTAATTGAGCGTCTGTGCGTGCTGCTCACTAAGTTGCCCGTAATTAAAATGGCGACCGCGCCTCCTCGCCGAGACACGGCTCAGTGCGACTGCAGACGCTCGTTCTCATTTATTAACCTCTTTGATTGTATCTTACTTATTAGTGTTTTGTAACTTACATTTAATAAACTATTTAATAAACTAACTACTGATCTATACATATAGAGGACCCCCCCCGCCCCCAAAAACCCAAACATGATAACACAATGTGAACAAAAACATAGAACAACACAAACTTTTTTTATGCATCTTTCTCCAGAGTTTGACCCTCCGTCCAACCACACTCCGTGCGTGATGCAGATGCAGACGCTAACGGGGGCTTTCCTGTTCTCTCTGGAGTCCCAGACGACAATCGGCTACGGCTTCCGCTGTATCACCGAGGAATGTCCGGCTGCCATCGTGCTCCTCATCGCCCAGCTGGTCATCACGATGCTGATGGAGATCTTCATTACTGGGACCTTTCTGGCAAGGTACCACTGCTGACATGAGCCAACACACCAGAGATCAACTTCAACGATGTACATCTGAAAACTGCTCGACTTTTCCGCGTTCAGGGTGGCGGCGACCTAAAAAGCGAGGTGAGACGGTAAAGTTCAGTCAACACGCTGTGGTGTCGACCCACGAGGACCGACCCTGCCTCATGATCAGGGTGGCCAACATGCGCAAGAGCATGCTGCTCGGGTGTCAGGTAAATGTCCACAGGGACCAAAAACATCTGTATCATTAAGAGCAACCTCCTGATTTCATGTCTCCCTAGGCATTGGAAAGGCCTAGGCATGTAGCCTGTAAAGTAGACTGAGTGAAAGGATAGTCAGCCCCAATGGCTCTGTCTCAGTTTCAGGGCTGCATCCTTTTAAGGTCTTGTCATATTTGATGATGGGCTGAAACTTGATCACCAAGTTAGTTTGGTTGTGAAAACTAGTTTTTCCATTTATGGATTTTATCTAAAGTAAAAGGATTCCTGCCACATAAAGATTTGGAGACTATCCATGCTTTTATTAACTCACGTCTGGATTCCTGTAACCCTGTATTTTGGCCTGGACCACTCACTCCTGCACCGCCTGCAGCTGGTACAAAATGCAGCTGCCCATCTCCTTACTGGTAAACACGAGCGGGACCACATATCTCCGGTACGAGCCTCGCTGCACCGGCTTCCACTTGCTTTTAGAATTAATTTAAAAATGTTATTGTTTGTTTTTAAAGCTCTTAATGGCCTGCTCCCCCCAGTAGTTGTCTGAGCTCCTCCGTGTCTACACCCCTGCCAGAGCACTGAGATGTGCAAATCAACTGCTACTGGTCACCCAAAAATGAGGCTAAAAACTAAAGGTGACAGAGCCTTTGTGGCAGCGCCCCCTATAGGCTCTGGAATAACCTGCTCTGGTACATCTGCTCTGCAGGATCGATCGAGGTTTTTAAATCTTCCTTAAAGACTCACCTCTTCTCTCCGGCTTTTAACCAAGCTTAAGTGGACTTTTGACAATTTTTTTAAATTTAATTTAATTTTATTTGTTTTATAGCACTGTGTTATGTATTTTAGTATTAGTATTTATTGTATTGCTGTGTTTTATTAATGATCTTGTTTGAATGTCTACAGCACTTTGGTCAACTCTGGTAGTTTTTGTCAGGAAAGATGACTTTAAGCTTGCTTTCAGCTTGTTTTCATCTTGGAATATAATACGAGCCATGGAATTAATATACATGCTGTTGGATGAAACTGCACAGTGTTTGGTACCTTCCAGGAATAAGTGAGGTCATACCGGACTTTTCCATTGCAAATGGGGAGGCCCACGGAATGAACTCGGTGGTGAAGACGAGGGAATATGTCTAAGAATGATTCTAACATGACAAGTATGATCAAATGAAGTATTAATGTGTTAAAATTAAGAGTTGATTAGAAAAAGTATGTTACGAATAAGTGAAATGAATGATTATATGAGTTGTTTTTCATAAAGAGTGCAGAGTCAGAGAAAAAGAGGAAGTGAAGAAGATGTTGCAAGTGGGCAAGAAAAGCTGATGTTAAACAACTGATCAAATGATTAAGATGTTGGTAAAAATGAAATGAATAATAAGGAATGAGAATGTATATGATCATATGAATTGTTTTTATGTAAAAGAGAGTTGTAATGAAATGATTGAATATGATTGATGTGATTCTAAAGAAATGATTTAAAAGAATGAATTCTCAGAAAAGCTGAAGTGTTAACAGAAAAGAGGAACTTGAGAAATAAGTTACTGGTAGGGGCTGCGGGGATTTCCAGTAAAGCAGAAGGGAGGAGGTTTTGAGTCAACAGCGTCCCCATGGTAACCAAGATCATCTGAGGACGACTGGAGTCAAGAACATATATAACCTGTTGAAACACCAGAAAACAGGGTTATTCTTCCAGGGAGAGGTGCTGTTGCCACTACTCCCCTGCTACGAGGAGATCACAATACTTGACCATCTTGTGAGCAGCAATTGGAATCGTGGAGTGAGAGGACTGGAGCCATAAAAGATCATTTGAGAGAGATTTAAACTCCCACTCAGGCCATCCAGTCACGGAGTAGCAGAACAATGGAGAATAACCACTGGCCTTAAGTCTGAGTGGGGAATGTTCAACGATTTCTCTCTCAAGAAACATCACAGCATACCAGAATGGATTAGATCAACTTTTGGTTGATTGAAGATGGAATAAATTCTTATGTGGATTAACTTCCTGAAGGATTATAATATCACACAAGGATCGTGGTCAGCTAACGACTAATAGCTGATTAAGAGGAAATCAAGTTCATCGAGCTGGGGACCCTAACCTCAAAAACCTCCTTCCCTCACTCCTAGGAAAATTTGTTGAGAAATCAATCCAGTCCCAGTCAAAGTAAGATCAGTCAGAATTAAAAAAAAAAAAATCTCTGCCAATCATTATTCTAATTATACTTGAATTACTGTTGTGAAATTATCACCATATAACCTATTTTGATTATGTTATCAGCACTTGCAAAACCTGCAATAAATTTCCAAGCATGCAGTTAAAGTGCTAAGGCTCGGACATTGGATTATTGATGCTTCTTAAGGTGTAAAAGTTAAAGTTTATTGGGTGTACAACATCAAAAGGCTCTAAAAGGTTAGTCTGGTTTTCTAATGAAAATAACACATCCTGGGGACTCGCTGTACGAGTCACTAAATTTAAAATCTAGCAACATTCCAAGAGCCCTGATCCATAAGAGGAGAGCTGCCGTTAACGGGCGTGGCCGGTTCGTATCCTGGTTCCTGAGAAGGCTATTCGACCGGGGTGCGAGATCAGCTTCAGTGGGGTGGACGTCCGGATGGAGGCAGTGAGCAGCTAGATGAATCTCCTCGCCAGCAGCTTGAACAGCCTTTGTGCAGCCCTGCCGGGTAATACCCGTGGAGACACGAAGGTCGGACCCCAGAGACGGAGAGTTGGTTTTTACACAAACACACTCATCGGAGGGTGAGCGTGTGCCGTGTATCTAAAAAGCGGGATCTGACATTTTAAATGTGCTCTACAAATAAAGTTTCAGTTGAATTGTCCACAAGGAAATGGAACTTTCCTGACACAATCTTTTTCTTTGTTGTTTTCAAAAAGGGTCCTGTAAACACGGCACTGTTTCAAGCTATAGCTGCACACGACCTGTGTGTGGCGCTGTAACGGTCGCACAAAAATCAAAGAAGACATTGGTAGGTGGCTTCTTGATTTCGATGTGGGTGCCATCACTGTGGCACACCAGGACCCCTACAGAACCCAAAACCAGATCCTCAGCCTCAGGCCCCGTTAAATAGAGCTTTTTGGACGCAGGTGGAAGGTGGTCGTTTTGCATGTTTGTGTGACAATGATGGACAGAGCCTGTCGCGACATCCCAAAGGCGTTAGCAGTCTTCTGAAGCCTTCCCTCATTGCTCAAGTAATGCGGTGTTAGCGCAGTGTTACTGGGGTCGAAAAAAGCCAGTGATGCAACCGCGAGACTGATTAACTTCAGAGCACTTTGTTCAGCCTCGGAACTCGGAAGGCTTGGTCTTCATAGGATGTGTCCTGAGAAGGATGCAGCCCCTCAGCTGGGACACAGCCGATAATAATAAAGTTTGTTTTGCTGCTATAATATGACCTGCCTGTGTGCCACCTGCTGGACATGTCTGGGATTGTTACAAGAAACAGTCTTATCATCAAATGCATGTTGGCAGTTTGGAGCAGGTGTTTCTGGAGTCACATCGAGCTTGAAATGAGCTTATTTGTCAGTTTTATTTATTTCCAAAGTCTATGTCCGATGGCCGCCACTGCCTGCTTAGATCCTTTTGAGAAAAAAGAAAAAAGTAAAGAAAGAAACTTGACCAGAACAATGACCGTGTGGTTGACGTTGTTCCTTCCAGGTGACTGGAAAGTTGCTCCAGATGTCGCTCACCAAAGAAGGGGAGACGGTTCGTTTGGACCAGCAGAATGTGTCTTTCCAAGTGGACACGTCCAGCGAGAGCCCCTTCCTGATCCTGCCGCTCACCTTCTACCACATCATTGATGACAGCAGCCCCCTGCGAGCCTGGGCCGACAAAGGTGACGGGAGTTTAAGCAACGACTGTTTTGAAGGTCTGCTGTGGTGATTGGAAATGGATCTACGTTACCGCTGTAGTACTGGAGCTGACTAGGCGAAGCTGACGGGACTTAATAAAGCTAACGACTTTAAAGGACTGGACTTAATGACTTTAAATCTCATTTAACCGATGCTAATCACAGACATTTTATAAACAGTCTGGAGCTGTGCCTGGAGACCGACTCCAGACCTACACACACTGGCTTGTGTTGTACTTTGCTTGAACTTTGGCTACACGGCTTCACATCTTCTGGTGCCACTGCTCCAGTTCATCTGTATCTGTAAGCTTTCAGGAAATGAATGCAAATATGGATGAATTTTTTGCAGAATGCAGACAGAAGATTCTGTCATCTACATTTAACATCTGAGGATAAATGAGGCTTAACTGGTGATAATTTAATTACAATAAGCAGAGATACTCTGTAGATATGGATGACTTGACAAAGGCCTTTGACAGCTTGTCACATCCACTTCTGTAGAAGATCTTGAGCAAAACAGGCTATCCATCAAGATCCTGAGGTGTCCACACAGTGACATGTCTGTGACAGTTCTGGTACCAAATGGCACCAAAATCTAAAGCCTTCAATGTTCAATCAGGTGTGAAGCAGGGCTGGGTGCCACCATTAAAGGATATCATGTACAGAATTAATGGAAAGGTTTTCAACCTGAGCTGGCTGAGAGCCAAGAAGAAAATCACCATCATGTCACTCCTGGACCTCCTGAAGAGCTCCTCCATTGACTGGAAGTCAGCTGGCGAGCAATGATCCACACAGGAGTGGAAGTCTTTAAAAACATGTGGCTGAACAACACAAGAGAAAGAGGAAGGAGAGAGAGCAAGATCCTTACCGGCAGAAGCTTCCCGCAGTGAGCGTCAGCACTGAACCTGTTTAATCACTCCACGTCCCCCATCCCGTCCGGGAATTGATCAAGAAACAGTCTTCCTCACCTCCAAGGGACTGCCACGATAGCTGGATGACGTATGGTTCCTGAGAGGACTGCAGTGCCCCCCACTGACAAAGGCTTGTCGTTGTAAGGCATAGACGTTTATGCAACAAAACAATTAAAAAAAATTACATTCTGCTATTTTGATAACAACATAGTAATAATCCATAATATTGGATTTAATTTTAGATTTACATTTTTAAACCTTCATTCCATGTGTGAACTTTGTAGTGCACTTTTCACTTGTAATGAAAAGTGAAAATTGAACTAAACTGAAAAACTGACAAAAATGACAACACACAGTAACAAACCACCTTTACAGCATTTAAATGACACATCATAAAATATCTCCAGACAAACCTTGTGTGACATTCTTCAAAGGATGTAAAAATGGAAAAACATGCCTCATTAAATAGCTGGTGTTCTGCTCTAAGCCCACTAGATGGCAGTGTTCATGGAAAAAGGGCTGACCGTCACAACCTCCACAGCGCTCCACAATTTCTACATGGAAAACAACCCAGTCTCACAGCAGTTCACGGGCCTGGGTTATGAAAACTACATTAATCTATACGTTTGTGACGGGGCACAAATTAATTTCATGACGGGGGCATGAAATTTGGGGTGAAGGTGGGGATCTGAGAGGGGTTATAGTTAGGGTTAGCGGAGGGTAGACACTAATGCTGTGGTTATGGTTAGAGTTTGTAGAGGGGGAAGATTATAAATAGCAAAATAAAAGGGGTGTGACTGGGGAAGACAAAGATTGTGCACAGTGCAAGATAGTGATGGAAGTTAAACACAGAGTGGAGTGATGAAAGAGACAAAGACACATGAGCAGGTGCAAGAGTGGGAGTGGATGAAAACACAGAGCAGAAAGTGTCACAGTGAGAGATGAAGATACTTAAGCTGGTGCAGGGCAATCAAATAAGACGAGGCAAAAACTGAGAACAAAGATAAATCAGAAAACAGAGGACGGAATACAATACAACTATGGCCAGGAACAAACTAAGTATGAACAAATGAATCATCAGAATAAAAACAAAACTACACTCAACAAAAATATAAACACAACACTTTTGGTTTTTCTCCCATTTGTATGAGATGAACTCAAAGATCTAAAACTTTTTCCACATACACAATATCACCATTTCCCTCAAATATTGTTCACAAACCAGTCTAAATCTGTGATAGTGAGCACTTCTCCTTTGCTGAGATAATCCATCCCACCTCACAGGTGTGCCATATCAAGATGCTGATTAGACACCATGATTAGTGCACAGGTGTGCCTTAGACTGCCCACAATAAAAGGCCACTCTGAAAGGTGCAGTTTTATCACACAGCACAATGCCACAGATGTCGCAAGATTTGAGGGAGCGTGCAATTGGCATGCTGACAGCAGGAATGTCAACCAGAGCTGTTGCTCGTGTATTGAATGTTCATTTCTCTACCATAAGCCGTCTCCAAAGGCGTTTCAGAGAATTTGGCAGTACATCCAACCAGCCTCACAACCGCAGACCACGTGTAACCACACCAGCCCAGGACCTCCACATCCAGCATGTTCACCTCCAAGATCGTCTGAGACCAGCCACTCGGGCAGCTGCTGAAACAATCGGTTTGCATAACCAAAGAATTTCTGCACAAACTGTCAGAAACCGTCTCAGGGAAGCTCATCTGCATGCTCGTCGTCCTCATCGGGGTCTCGACCTGACTCCAGTTCGTCGTCGTAACCGACTTGAGTGGGCAAATGCTCACATTCACTGGCGTTTGGCACGTTGGAGAGGTGATCTCTTCATGGATGAATCCCGGTTCACACTGTTCAGGGCAGATGGCAGATGGGTGAGCGGTTTTCTGATGTCAATGTTGTGGATCGAGTGGCCCATGGTGGCGGTGGGGTTATGGTATGGGCAGGCGTCTGTTATGGACGAAGAACACAGGTGCATTTTATTGATGGCATTTTGAATGCACAGAGATTACCGTGACGAGATCCTGAGGCCCATTGTTGTGCCATACATCCAAGAACATCACCTCATGTTGCAGCAGGATAATGCACGGCCCCATGTTGCAAGGATCTGCACACAATTCTTGGAGCTGAAAATGTCCCAGTTCTTGCATGGCCGGCATACTCACCGGACATGTCACCCATTGAGCATGTTTGGGATGCTCTGGACCGGCGTATACGACAGCGTGTACCAGTTCCTGCCAATATCCAGCAACTTCGCACAGCCATTGAAGAGGAGTGGACCAACATTCCACAGGCCGCAATTGACACCTGATCAACTCTATGCGATGGAGATGTGTTGCACTGCATGAGGCAAATGGTGGTCACACCAGATACTGACTGGTATCCCCCCCAATAAAACAAAAACTGCACCTTTCAGAGTGGCCTTTTATTGTGGGCAGTCTAAGGCACACCTGTGCACTAATCATGGTGTCTAATCAGCATCTTGATATGGCACACCTGTGAGGTGGGATGGATTATCTCAGCAAAGGAGAAGTGCTCACTATCACAGATTTAGACTGGTTTGTGAACAATATTTGAGGGAATGGTGATATTGTGTATGTGGGAAAAGTTTTAGATCATTGAGTTCATCTCATACAAAATGGGAGCAAAACCAAAAGTGTTGCGTTTATATTTTGTTGAGTGTAGAATGGAAACTAATTGGGGCCAAGCGTGACACAGTGCACATGGTCAGTGGTGCATAAATCTCTCACAAGTAAGCGTGAAGTCCCAGCTCTGCTGTCGGCATGGGGGGCACAGTGTTAAGTGCATATTTGTCTATAACACGACCGAGGAGCGACTCTCCGGAGTCCAGGCTGAGGAGGACCTGATGCCCTTCAAATCCAAGACTGATGGCCCTCTGAATTGGATACTTTGGTTTTCAGTAAATTCAGAAGGTGTCTGCTGAAAGAACCTCTGGGGAGAGACTAGGATGAGCTGAGCGACCCCGTGACCTCAGAGTGAGAGGTGAGGTCAGGTTCAGCTGCTGACAGCGAACCTTTAACCATTTCTAAATGGCTGAGTTGGTGTTTCTTTTTAAGACAACTGCAACAATATGCTTGAAGTTTTCGATGAATGAATGGAGCGCTGCGTTTTAATCGCGTTCTACAATCTGCCTGAGAATGTTCCATGATGGAAAACTCCGCTGTGTTTCCGTCTTTCATCCCAAACACAGCTGTCATTTGTGTGAAGAAAGTTTGAATCACACAAACCTATCTATTATTTATTATCTACAGTTGAGCTCAAAAGTTTACATACCCTGGCAGAAGTTTAGTTTTTTTTTTTGACCATTTTTCAGAGAATATGAATGACAACACAAAAACTTTTTTCACTCATGGTTAGTGGTTGGGTGAAGCCATTTATTGGCAAACAACTGTGTTTCCTCTTTTTAAATCAAAATGACAAGAGAAACGACCCAAATGACCCTGATCAAAAGTTTACATCCCCCTGTTCTTAATACTGTGTGTTGCCCCCTTTAACATCACTGACAGATTGGAGTCTTTTGTGGTGGTTGTGGATGAGACTCTCTGATGGTGAAGCTGCCACTGAATATGTTTTGGACTTTATTTACATCAATTATGAAGAAATACAAACAATATGGCACTCTATGGTAAATCTGCATGGACAGTTCTGAAAAACCGAGTGACTGTGCAAGAAGTAGAAGAGTGAGGAAAGCCACCAAGACACCCAGACAACCCAGAATAAGTTATAGGCTTATGTGGCTGTGATTGGAGAAATTATGCACAGTGCAAGCTTTTCTTAAGGCCACAGGTGGGAATCAATCCCATGACCTTCTTGCTGTGAGGCAACCGTGCTAACCATTAATCCACTGTGCTGCCTGAATATTGATCAGGTATTGATCATGTTTAATGCTTTTACGATGAATTAAATGTGCCTAAACATTTGTACATTACGGTATTCTCACTTTCAGAAAGCTGAGGCTGTTCTGAACCTTTTGATATGCAACACATGAGCATTATACTAAAAGAAAGCACCTTAAAAGGGGAATTTCGTAAGGCATAGTCAAATCAATAAGGTTCTCTTAGTGGTCGGAGGGTTTGAGGCCAAAGCAATGTATGTATGAAAGCAAATGAAAAATTTTATCTCTTCTTTATAAAATAACCGTCTGTAATTTTGATATGTCCTTCTTTGTCTTTCCACCAGGTGGCGGCTGGACAGATCCAGAGCTGGCTGATTTTGAGCTTTTAATTATCATGAGCGCTACAGTGGAGCCCACCTCTGCCACCATCCAGGTTCGCACCTCCTACCTGCCAGATGAGATCCTCTGGGGCTACGAGTTCCCGCCTGTTGTCTCTTTATCACCATCAGGCAAATATGTGGCGGATTTTGCCTACTTTGACAAAGTGGCCAAAACCAAGACTTTGCCCAGTTTCAAGCCACCCAGCCCCCAGGATGGGTACCAGAGCGGCAGGGCTGGGATGGTTCTGGAGGGGGCTGACCAGGAAAAGATTCATTTGGAGCAAAGTTACAAGGAGAGATTTGAGGACCGTAACCGGGTTAGAGACACGCCCCTCAGTGTGCGCGTCAGTAATGTGTGAGAGCGGACTGGTTTGGGGAAGTGTTTCAAGGACGACAGCATGCACGTGAAGTTGGGTCTCAACCCAAAACAGGCACCTTGATTATAGTGAAAAATGTATTTAGGTCCAAGTAGCACCAGTGATGCAGAAAGATATGGACATCAGGTTAACTTTTTAATGTAACATATTTTACGCTGGACTAACACATTATCTAACTGCAGCTGTAACAAGACTGGTATTTTCTGAGTGTAGAAAGTTCACTTTCAACAAACTGTCATCACTCATACAGACAAAAATTTACTAAAAATCAGAGCACAAATAGGAAAAAAAACAACAACAACCCCTAACCCATACGTTGGCACAATTGCAATGTAATGTATTACTGTAATTAACATCAGAACAGGAGAAGTGGTGTCCTGGAGAACGTTAGAGAAGTGACCGTCGTTATTGTTTTATGGTTGTTGTTGAATTAGTGAACTCAGCATCTGAGTGGGAAGTGATGAAGAATCAGACTCAGCAGAATCCAGGGGACACACAGCCTTTGGTCACCCACCGCTGCTCGACTGTCTTCATCAGGTCAGGTCTGGGAACCGCGTGTCACCACATACACTACAACATGGAACCTCCTTGGTCCACTGCCACCTCTCTAATGGTCCCTTCACACTATGGCATGAAGTGGCTGACACTCAAATATCTCTGTGAAATACTGGAGAAGGCTCGCTTCAGGGGTCCAAATTTCCTGTCTCCAGTGCAGGTCGATGTAGCCCAGCAGAAGGGCACAGTAGACTGGCAGAGCTCGACGTTTGGTGACAGTCCACTGACTCACACAGGACGTAGTATAACTGCCGCCGTTGGCAGGTGGATGATTTGGTAGCACAGTCGTCAGATTAGTACTGTAGTCCTGGAAGTTATTAAATGCCTGGATCTTAGTTTTGATCCAGGACAACTGCAAACCCAGACACTCTGGTTCCTCACTCTGCTTCAGAAGTGATGCCATCAGAGTGTCACTGATTTTGTAAAGATCACAGCATTGTCCCCAAAGTCAGGTCAGAAAACTTTCCCTCACTAACAAAAGCTTAGCTGCTTTTGTTAGTGTCTCATTTCAACAACCAGACCTAACACCCAGTCCATGCAAACACTGAATATGCAGGAGCCAGAACGCATCACTGAGGAACACCAGTTTTCTTTGGGACTGCCTTCAGAAAATGAATAAATTGTAGCCAATTTGGACCCTCTCGTGAAATTCTTCTCAGTTGTAGTTATTCCTTCATTGACATTTGTTTCATGTGTATTTTCAGTGGCTTTGCTTCCTGTCTCCTGGGCTTCTGGTTTCACGTGCACGCTGACTTTGTTGTTGGTTGTTTCATGCACTTATTTTATCCTTCTATAACCCGTCATTCTGGTGCCAGATTGTCTCATATTCATGTCTGCTCTCTTGCATTTATTTCTTGTGTTTGTTCTCCAGTTATCGACCCACAATGCCTCCTTGTCTTTTTTGAGCCTTGCCTGATACTTCCTGATTGGTCTGCTTGGTGTGATTGATAACAGTGTTTAGACCCTCAGCCTGCTTCTCCTGTGTACCGACCTCTAACTTGTTTACTTCCAGAGCTGAGTCTCCAAACAGTTTTCCCCTGCCCCCTTTGTAAAGGCACCTTGACACTTGCATTAATTTGATCCCCGCACTGCTGCACAATTTGTCATGCCAATGCGACCCGCTTTGTCCCACTGGAAGCCGTGCTTTGTCCCATTTGTAGCAGATGATGTATTTGCTCTCGGACTTGGCTGATAAAACCATCCGTCATTATTCCCTGAATCACAGAGAAATTATCTACAGCTGCAGTTTGTCTCATGTGCTTCATGAGGCGGAGAACACATTTCACAATCCACACAGAAATCCACACAGATCCACAAACAAATGCCTACTGATTCACAAATACACACTCACACACACTGGATATCCACTAGACGGCAGTGTGGTTCCATTCGTTGATGTGGCAAACTGAAACTATACACTCCCGGATGAGAGAAGACCGACATGATGACAGGTGTTTACCAGAGCCTGATGCTAGCTAGGTGGCTCTGGTAAAACACCTGTCATCATTTTATACACCAACACATCATAATTTAAAAAAATAATTGACCTTGCAAACAATATCACCACATAGATACCCATCCATCAGACGCCTCCATTACGGTAATGTGAAATGATTTATTCTGAAATGTCGGTCTTCTCTCATCCAGGAGCATATAGTTTGTTTGCCACATCAATGAAGGAACCACACTGCCATCTAGTGGATATCCAGTGTGTGTGTGTGTGTATTTGTGAATCAGTAGGCGTTTGTTTGTGGATCTGTGTGGATTTCGTGAAAAGAATGTCTCAAAATTACGTCACAGAGGAAAGCGATGAATGCGTGTAATTGGCGATCCACAAATGCTGAAACTCAATTCAGAAATACAATTTCCAGTTTTACAAATGTAATTTTATTTTATTTTTTATAAATTAAGTTTATATTTGCAAATACAACATTATTTGCAAGACCAATTTACAAGTTACGAATATGAAATTTGCATTTGTGGATATCTGAACACATTTGCAAATCAGTGATTATTTGTAGATCACCTTGCGTGCATTTACAAATATTAATGAGACAATTTTAACCCCATACAGATGCAGAATGATTTTGTGCCCAGGGAGCCCACAAAATACACAACATACAGAACAACATAACAGAAGTTAAAAGTAAAAAACAAAACAAAACAGTAAAACTCCAGCTATTTGCACATTTTTGACTTTTGTGCAGTCACATAAAATAAACAAAAATAAAAGAAGAAGAAGATCGTAATATTTAATCAATAAAACCACATTAACAAAATCACATAAAACAACAAATAAGTAAATGAATAAATTATTAAATTAAAAGAACAGCTTGTTAAAAGCATCACATTTGCAGGAATTCTAAAAGATAAATATAAAAAAATGTATATTTTTTCACATGCTTATCTACCACTCCTTATTTTTGTTTCATGCAAATGTGTACTGGTGAGAGAGAGAAACTCACGCCATTTTAATCTCACACCACACAAGTTCTGTTCCAGGAATAGTACAATTTCTCAATTTTAACGGCCGTGTCCCACCACTTCCTGTTCAGCCTGTCTACACTTCCTGCTGAGTTAAAGCTGTACATTTAAAGTTGAATGAGTGCTGTATGTGCTCCTGTGTTTTACAGGCAGCCTGTACTAGTAAATGTTTGCCAAAGGCACTTTGAAGAACCCGTTATTTTACTGCAATTTGACAGAATGAAACATGGACTGATCTCTGTTTGAATGTACACTGTTCTGTTAACCTAAATGTCTTTAAATGCATATTTCTTGTGTTCTCTTTGGATAACTATTGTTATTACTTCAAAAGAAGTGGTTCGTGTTTTATATGAGTACAGTCAGTGCTGGAGTCCGAGTGATATGGATTTTTTGAGGGGTTGATACCAACAGAGATATTAGAGAGTTAAAATACTACTACAGTTTGATTACATAAAAACTGGAAATGATTCATAACACTTTCTGAGCAAACCCTCATGACAAATATATGAAATTAGGAGGTTTCACAGTTTAATTCGGAACTTTATTATAAATAATTCCAAATATAACTGACAACTGCTGCTGTCACGCTGCTTTCACTCGGATTGGCAGTCACTGTGTTGCATCACTCAACAGCTGCCTGAAATGGACTTCTATTTTGGCCCCACCCAACTGTTGGCATGGCAACCACTTATTTCTTGTTGCTGTAAAATCCCCACTCTGATTGAAAATAAGTGGCAGCTGGTCACTTTGCCTCTTGTAGCTCATCTTACCAAGGGGTGATGGGGCCCCAGCTATGCTTGACAGCATTATGAACAACACCTAACCCTCTGCTGGATATCCTGTATAATGCCACCATTTTCTGTGAAGTTTCATGCTTTTCTGCGTTGTTTATTCTGTAGCATAAAGCTTTTAAAATCAGTATAAATAACGTAGATACCGATACTGTTCATGAAAACATCATATTGGCTGACATTATCAGTCAACCGATACACTGGTCGTGCTCTAGTCGGTACCTTTACACCTTATGAATTTAATTGTTTGCTTTTTGTTATGTGTCGGACGCGGGCGGAGGACCGACCAGCGTTTGAAGTAAGACCCAGTATAAAATAAGCAGAGCACGGTACAAAGGATAACAGAATTTAATAAACATAACAGTGATGTGCAGAATAACAACAAATGAGTGCGCGGTCTGCGAGGTGGAATAACGGTGCGCTCCCAGCAGCACAAACGGTCCGGAGCCAGAACAGTTCGGACCCAAGGACCCCGCCGACACCACCCAGGTGGCCGCGACCAATCGAGTCTGTGAAAGAAGAAACCATCATGTGAGTCCCCACCCACCACAGAGAGACCACTCAAAGGTGTACATAAACAGCAAACACTTCCTGGCTTAATCACCAATCAGCTTCCCACCCTGCAGGCATGGAACACCCAGTTCAATTCTCCACTGCAGTGGAAGCTGATTAAACGACTAACATAACAGCTCAATATAATAAGGTGTGAGGGACACCACATTTACTGACTGTACTCATGTTAGTCACAAACAGACAGAAACAAAAGGCAGCCAGGCACCCCAGCCATACAACACGTTTTCACTAAAAGAATCCTGTAAACTCAAATACGTTCACAGAACTCAAACACATGAGACAATAGAATAAAATTTTTTAATTTATTTAACTCAAACGATTCAAACATTAACAGTTATTTTAAATGAAATTGGTTACGTAAATCAACTTAAATGGGTGTAATAACATCATGTTTTGTTGCTGTATAACAGAAGAAGTAGTCGGGTATTGAGTCAGTGACATTCTGCTGTAAATGATATTTCATTTCCTGTATTTTCCCCAAAGGTCAAAATGAGATGAACTTAAATAACACCTGGAAAATAACGAAGGAGGAGAATTGATGAGATTTTATTAATATTGATGCCATTTTCAATTCTGATTATTGGCCTCATTCTTCATTGATCCCTTATTGATCTCTGATCAAGTTTCTATGTGGAAAAATGTTGATCTACACAGGCACTTAGTTTCATACTCATAGCAATGCTGAGGAATTAACCCACATGACGTAATTCCCATTCTGCACACGCAGTTTGCATATTAAGATCATAACAAGGCCTTTCAGACAACAGCGGCGACACTGGTTGAGGTTCGGGATAAGTTTTACGAAAACTGGTCCATTCCATGTACAGGAAGAACTTTAGGTTTATTAGAGGCCATTGGTTCCACTAAATGCAGCAGCCCCAGCAATATAGAGCAGTACGCCGCTCGCCATGTTGAGTGTGCACAATGTGTATATTGCACCGTTGTTATTCTGAGCATCACATCAGCATCAACACAACTGTTTTCATGAAACATTAGTTTGCTTTGAACACCAAACCGTCACAAAAGATGGTGACAGGAATTGACATTATCTGAGGCATATCGTTCTGATGGACTGATAAATTTGGAACCAGTTCTCTACTGGAACTGGTTCATAATTCCCATCCTGAGAAATGGCACAAGTTATATGGATTATTGTAGATAAAATTCTGCACTTTAAAAAGCATGTAGTTGGTGAAAAATGTTGTTCTAAAACTGTAAATGTGCTGGATCAATCCCAAGTCCTCCTGGATCAATCCCAAGTCCTCCTGGATCAATCCCTGAGTCCTTCTGTATAGTGGGGAAAATAAGTATTTGACCCCCTGTCAGTTTTGCAGGTTTTCCCACCTACAAAGAATGTAGAGGTCTGTTTTTATCATAGGTACACTTCAACTGTGAGAGACAGAATCTAAAAAAAAAAAATCCAGTAAATGGTAAATGGACTGCATTTATATAGCGCTTTTCTATCTGCATCAGACGCTCAAAGCGCTTTACAATAATGCCTCACATTCACCCCGATGTCAGGGTGCTGCCATACAAGGCGCTCACTACACACTGGGAGCAATAGGGGATTAAAGGCCTTGCCCAAGGGCCCTTAGTGATTTTCCAGTCAGGCTGGGATTTGAACCCATGATCTTCTGGACTCAAGCTCAACACCTTAACCACTAGACCATCACCTCCCGTAAATCACATTGTATGATTTTTAAATAATTAATTTGCATTTTATTGCATTAAATAAGTATTTGATCCCCTAGAAAAACAGAGCTTAGCAATTGGTACAGAAATATTTGTCTGCCATTACAGAGATCAGACGTTTCCTGTAGTTCTGGACCAAGTTTTCACACTGCAGCAGGATCTTCTCCAAATCTTTCAGGTTTGAAGTTTCAGCTCCCTCCAAAGATTTTCTATTGAGTTCAGGTCTGGAGACTGGCCAGGCCACTCCAGGACCTTGAAATGCTTCTTACGGAGCCCCTCCTTAGTTGGCCTGGCTGTGTGTTTGGGGTCATTGTCATGCTGAAGACACAGCCATGACCCATCTTCAATGCTCTTACTGAGGGAAGGAGGTTGTTTGCCAAAATCTCACAATACATGACCCCATCCATCCTCCCTTCAATACGGTGCAGTCGTCCTGTCCCCTTTGCAGAAGAGCACCCCCAGAGTATGATGTTTCCACCCCCATGCTTCACAGTTGGGATGGTTTTCTTGGGGTTGTTCTCATCCTCTAAACATGGTAAGTGGAGTTGCTTCCAAAAAGCTCTATTCTGGTCTCATCTGACCACATGACCTTCTCCCATGCCTCCTCTGGATCATCCAGATGGTCACTGGTGAACTTCAAATGGGCCTGGACAAAGGCTGGCTTGAGCAGGGGGACCTTGCTGCCCTGCAGGATTTTAAACCATGACAGCATCATGTGTTACTAATGTAATCTTTGTGACTGTGGTCCCAGCTCTCTTCAGGTCATTGACAAGGTCCTCCTGTGTAGTTCTGAGCTTTCTCAGAATCATCCTTACCCCACAAAGTGAGATCTTGCATGGAATCCCAGACTGAGGGAGATTGACAGTCATCTTGTGTTTCTTCCACTTTCTAATAAATAATCATAACAGTTGTTGTCTTCTACCAAGCTGCTTGCCTGTTGTCCTGTAGTCCATCCCAGCCTTGTGCAGGTCTACAGTTTTGTCCCTGGTGTCCTTAGACAGCTCTTTGGTCTTGGCTATGGTGGACAGGTTGGAGTGTGATTGATTGAGTGTGTGAACAGGTGTCTTTTATACAGGTAACAAGTTCAAACAGGTGCAATTAATACAGGTAAAGAGTGTAGAATAAGAGGGCTTCTTAAAGAAAAATTAACAGGTCTGTGAGAGACAGAATTCTTGCTGGTTGGTAGGTGTTCAAATACTTATTTTATGCAATAAAATCCAAATTAATTATTTAAAAATCATACAATGTGATTTTCTGGATTTCTTTTTTTTTTTATTCTGTCTCTCACAGTTGAAGTGAACCTACAATAAAAATTACAGCCCTTAACATTCTTTGTAGGTGGGAAAACCTGCCAAACTGACAGGGGGTCAAATACTTATTTTCCCCACTGTATGTTAAAGTGTCCTTGAAAAAGACTCAAAACTCCAAAATACTCAAGCCCCAGCCCTGTTGAGAAGCAGAATACTCCATGCTGGATCTCCATGCTTACTTCAAATATTTAAGTTCTTATAACAAATTTGAGTTCATCAACCTAATAATGCAATGGTTTGCTGTCCCATCCAGGGGGAGCCATAAACTGTTATCCGCTACAGTATCCGTTGATACGCTGGATTCCGTAGCCATAGCAATCTAATAAATGTTTAATAAAGTTGAGGCAGTCCATTTCCTCACTTTTTTGAGTTCTTTTAACTGCTACAGGTTGACAGAGAACTTTAGTGAACTGGAAATTCATAAAGAACCTTTAAACGAAACCTTGCGGTTTAACTGTGGATCAACGACTGTCACTTAAAATGACAGATAATGACTTTATAGATGATCACAAAGTATTATTGTCTATGAATGTATGTATATTATTTGTGAGTTATTGAAGGTCAAACATGTTCAGAGATGATGAATTTTGGAAAGCTTCCACTGCTGTATGTACATTTTTGGTTTCATCTTGTTAAAGATGTGAACTAACATGAAAGTCCGCTTTCATTTCTCAGTCTAAAAGCAGACATGAAGAGAAATAAATCTCAGACTAAAAAAGGACTGCAGTGACATCATTTATTGAAGTCTGGAGTGTGGTTTTGGGGAGAATTGTTTGAAATATTCCAACTTTATAAATGAGATCATTGATGAGAAAACTTGTCACAGTTTCATCCATGAATATCGTCATTACCGTCACTTCCTCACGTCTTTGTTCCCCAGATTTCTATCTAGCCTGTGGACCCTTATTGGATGTGTATCCTCACCGGGGTTTGAACCCATGATCTGTTGTTCCAAAGGCAGCAATTCTACCATTACACTATCCAGCTGCTGTGGGTCCTGTGGGACTTCAAATTCCAGACAGACAAACAGCTTTTGGCCAACCACCCAAACATAGTGAGGTTGTGATCGATGTGGCGATCCCAGCAACATCATAAAGGAGCATGAGAAAATAAAAAAGTACCAAGGGCTGTGTACAATGGATGTTGTGCTGCAATGCACCATAGGAGTTCAGGGTTTTAAATGTTGTTATTGTGGTTCATGTTAGTTTAACAGTGTTGTTAGTGTTATTGATTTATTGTGTTTTTGTATTTCAACTGGTTTAGTCAGTTTAGTTAAGTGTCATGTTGCTGTTACCATGAGTGAGAAGTGTACAGCATTTGATGTCTTCTGCCACTGTCTATGTTTGTGGGTGTACAAAAATAAAAGCACCTGCTTGCGGCACAATGCAGAAATGACAAAAAGCTCTGGATCAGTTTTCCTTCTTCTGCATAGCAAACTGGTGTCTGTGTACATGCATGCACGTGTGTGCTTATGTAATTTGGCTCTAGGATGAATGATTAGCTAACAACACTGAACAATGAACGTTGATAATTACATCCTGGTCTCACATGACATACCAGCAGGGGGTCGTAAATCATATTAAAAGTGTGTGTGTGTGTGTGTGCAGTTTTATTTAGTAAGTTCAATGTAAGTACACAATATAATTGTAAATATGTTAAAAATACATGGATGACACAAGAAAGTGAAAACACTTATTTCCATTGTGGTCCATTTAAAAATCAAATGGCAAAATTGATATAAAAATAAAATTAAAAATACTGATAACAATGATAATGATAATAATGACAATAATAATGGAGTGTATCTGATAACAAGAACCTAAAGAATTTATGAAAACATTAAGACAGTAAATTAACATAAAAATTATGTAATTAACAGAAAATAAAAGGGTTTAGTTTTTCTTCTAAAGACTGTTAAGATTTAGGCCCCTTTACACATAACATGAAAGACGCAGAAACCAGAGGAAAATCTGTGAACCAAAAACGAAATGGGGAACCGTGTGTTGTGTGGGCCGCCAGAAGAGGAGGTACTGCTGGCCCACCACCAGAGGGCGCCCTGTCTGAAGTGCGGGCTTCAGGCACGAGAGGGTGCTGCCACCTCCCAAGAGCGGCCGGGTTGACAGCTGTCACTCATCGGCTATGACAGCTGTCACCAATCATCTGCGCCTCATCCCAAATAAAAGCAGGACGACACCTCCACCACTTCGCCAAGATATCGTTCTTCTAAGGAGGTAACACTCTCAGCCTGAGTATTCCTATGTTGATTTCAGTAGACACATTGTTGCAGCTGTCTTCCCGAAGGATCGGTGTAGGCTGCGACTGCTTCGCTCTGCTTTCCGCCAGATAAGTAATTAGACAGGAGCTGCACGAGCGTGTGATTAGAGGTGGAGGTGGAATAACCACCATCCTTGTTACGGGGTGTACACACACCCACACTTGACTGTTTTTGCTCTTCGCCAGCAGTACCAGATCCGACACGCGGAGACGGTGGCCACCTGGGGAACTCGGGACCTGGCGGCTCCAGTATCCTCCTGGTTCGGTGGCGGAGGAAATCGTGTGGTTCCAGTTCTTCTCCAGACGGACGTCTCCTATCGTCGAGCCTGCCCACACGACACCTTTATCAATTGACTTTGTATTCATTCTATAATCTGCTGTGTGTAGTTGTGGCATTCACAACAGTAAAGTGGTCAAATTTAACTTCTTCTATTGTCCGTTCATTTACGCCCCCTGTTGTGGGTCCGTGTCACTACATTTTCACAACACCGTGAAACACTCCACCTGCTGTTGGGAGGGACGCACAGTCGGACAGGTGTGCATGATACGCGATGACGGTTTTGTACGAGCTTGTGTTCGCATACATGAACAGAGTGTGAGCATGTGGAAAGTTGCGCACACAGCAGCAGAGCAAAAAATTAAAAAACACCACAATTTATAATACTTAATTCCTGTTATAAAGAGCAGCGTTAGCCTCCGCCTAGACGTACACCAGGAAGTCATGAATTGATGTGGATTACTGTTGTCCCTTTTATGTTTTACATAATTATCTGATGTGCCTCTCTCATGAAGTCATCAGTTGGGCTCTCGTTTCATGAACGCATCAGTCGGCATGGCGTGAACAGTGTGCAGTGTTCCGCTGGCGACTGTGTTGCAAATGTGATATGTGTTTTAATTATTACATTGTGAGGAAATCCCGCAGTGACACGCACCTCACGGCTGCAGGTCGCAAGGGGGACACGGCCACCATTTGTCTGCGGATGTCGCTGCTGTGGGGAAAAAATAAAAAATGATCCTTCTGTCAGTCTGTAGGTGATCCATGGTCACGGACTTACAGTCATGAAATGACATGAATGATGTAGTGTGCACTTATCATGTCCACATCTGCTGGCCTGGTGTGTCCAGCCGGCCCTGCACACGTGTCCAGAGAGCAATGTGCCGATGGAGGACCGTGTGGACCGTAGATCACATGGGTGACGTGACAGTCAGATCGCCAGTTGAGTGTTCACATAATCAGACGGTCTTTTTCACATAGGACAGCCTGCCAAAATGCGCGCTGAGCGGCCACTCCAGCCCGTGGCAAAGGCGACATATGTGTTTATGTATTTCCACTTGAGGACAGCAGGCACAAGCATGTGCCTCATGGCGTAGAGTTGTAAGGTCATGTACTTCAAAACAGACTGTCAGTGTGTTGCTGGGCAGTCCCCATGGGATGTTCTGTATATAAATATCAGCATGTCATGCAAGTGTGCTCCCCCCTCCCCTCGCACACCACATGTTGAGAGGGGAGCTGGCACACTGGCACAACACGTGTTGGGGGGAGCAGGGGGCTGTGTCACACACGCAAGCCACATGTGTTGGTGGTGGGGGGTGGGGGGCACGATACACAGGCAAGCCACATGTGTTGGGGGGAATTCAGTACAGCCACACCCATGTGGATTGCTTGGTGACCCCGCACTCGTGGGCACTTAGACAATTTTGACAGACAGCTCGAATGCGGTCAGCTGCTCTCAACTCTTGTACCAGGAGCACCAATAGCCCAGCTTTTCTAGCTGTCCAGCGAGCAGTGTTGGATGTGGGTGTCTGTCTTTCAGCCGCTACAGCGCGTGAATGGTTATGGCAACAGGTGTACGTGGCGTTAGAGACAGATCCGATTTTTCTTGAATGGCATTTAACTCCTCCTTTGTGCGCCATTCTGCCTTAATCGAGTTATGTGTGAAGGGGCCCTAAGGTCTAAAGCAGGGGTGGTCAATCATGTGCCACGAAGGGCCAAGACACTGCAGGTTTTCCTCTCTACCAATCACCTCAGCAGATGATTTCATTGATGATCAGTTCTCTATGTACAGGGGAGAAATTCATCAGCAACTGAGGTGATTGGTTGCAAGGAAGACCTGCACCGTCTCGGCCCTCATTGGCCTCCCCTGGTCTAAAGTCTAAGGTTATAAAACATTCTGGAATCACACACCATTCCAACTCATTATAGAATGAATGAATGAATGAATGAATGAATGAATCTATCTATCTATCTATCTATCTATCTATCTATCTATCTATCTATCTATCTATCTATCTATCTATCTATCTATCTATCTATCTATCTATCTATCTGACAGTAATATTGTCATTTTACAATGACAGCAATGCTTTCAAAGCAATATACTGCATTTTCAAGAGTATAAATCAAGTTTTGCTTTTTTCTTCATCATACTGGAAATTCTCATCACCAAACTCCTGAAATTACAGATCCCCCCTCCCCATCTGTAACTGGAATAAAAACTTTCTGACCAGCTGCCCACAGTCTCTGAGACTTACCCCCACCACTCCTCCACACTCACATTCAGCACTGGTTCCCCTCAAGGCTGTGTTCTGAGCCCTCTACTGTATGGCCTGTACACCCACGACTGGTCTCCAACCAACCACATCATAAAATATGCAGATGATACCAAAGTGGGTGGATTCATCATGCGACAGGGACAAGACAGTAAACAGGGCTGAGGTGGAGGAACTGTTGCTCTGGTGCTCAAAGAACAACCTGACCGTGAATGTTCATAAGATGAAGCAACTCATCATGGACATCAGGAAGAACAGACAGGACCACTTCCCCTCCTCATAAATGGAGAACAGGTGGAAACTGTCACCTTGCTGGGTTTGGTTTCTGGGCACCCACATCTCCGCAGACCATCTCCAACATCAGGGCTCTGGTTGAGGTCGAGCGCCATGGAATTACCTTTTGCTGCCTCTACTGGTGGTTGGCTCTCACTGCGGTATTGTATCACTTCCTGTTCCGGAGCACAGCAGTGTTTTGCTGTATCTGTTAGCTGTTTAATCTGCGCAGTTAGATTGATCTAGTTACCTAGATAACGATTTGTTTTACAGTGTGATCTTCACGTGCCTTAACTAAAGCACTCCCTCTGCTGAATCACCTCTAAATTATTTACACATTATTCACTTTGTGTGTTTTTAGGAATCCGCTAGCTTAGCGCAGCTACTAGCTCTTAGCTGGTTTAGCATGGCGGCTTCTCCTGTCTCTCCCGCACTTTTCTGCTCTGGGTGTAAAATGTTTAGTTATTCCTCGGCCTCCTTTAGCAGTAATGGTACATGTAATAAGTGTAGCTTATTCGTAGCTTTGGAGGCCAGGCTGGGCGAATTGGACACTCGGCTCCGCACCGTGGAAAATCCTACAGCTAGCCAGGCCCCTGTAGTCGGTGCGGACCAAGGTAGCTTAGCTGCTGTTAGTTCCCCTCCGGCAGATCCCGAGCAGCCGGGAAAGCAGGCCGACTGGGTGACTGTGAGGAGGAAGCGTAGTCCTAAACAGAAGCCCCGTGTACACCGCCAACCCGTTCACATCTCTAACCGTTTTTCCCCACTCGGCGACACACCTGCAGAGGAACAAACTCTGGTTATTGGTGACTCTGTTTTGAGAAATGTGAAGTTAGCGACACCAGCAACCAATTGTCTTCCAGGGGCCAGAGCAGGCAACACTGAAGGAAATTTGAAACTGCTGGCTAAGGCTAAGCGTAAATTTGGTAAGATTGTAATTCACGTTGGCAGTAATGACACTCGGTTACGCCAATCGGAGGTCACTAAAATTAACATTAAATTGGTGTGTAACTTTGCAAAAACAATGTCGGACTCTGTAGTTTTCTCTGGGCCCCTCCCCAATCGGACCGGGAGTGACATGTTTAGCCGCATGTTCTCCCTGAATTGCTGTCTGTCTGAGTGGTGTCCAAAAAATGAGGTGGGCTTCATAGATAATTGGCAAAGCTTCTGGGGAAAACCTGGTCTTGTTAGGAGAGACGGCATCCATCCCACTTTGGATGGAGCAGCTCTCATTTCTAGAAATCTGGCCAATTTTCTTAAATCCTCCAAACCGTGACTATCCAGGGTTGGGACCAGGAAGCAGAGTTATAGTCTTACACACCTCTCTGCAGCTTCTCTCCCCCTGCCATCCCCTCATTACCCCATCCCCGTAGAGACGGTGCCTGCTCCCAGACCACCAATAACCAGCAAAAATCTATTTAAGCATAAAAATTCAAAAAGAAAAAATAATATAGCACCTTCAACTGCACCACAGACTAAAACAGTTAAATGTGGTCTATTAAACATTAGGTCTCTCTCTTCTAAGTCCCTGTTAGTAAATGATATAATAATTGATCAACATATTGATTTATTCTGCCTTACAGAAACCTGGTTACAGCAGGATGAATATGTTAGTTTAAATGAGTCAACACCCCCGAGTCACACTAACTGTCAGAACGCTCGTAGCTCGGGCCGAGGCGGAAGATTAGCAGCAATCTTCCATTCCAGTTTATTAATTAATCAAAAACCCAGACAGAGCTTTAATTCATTTGAAAGCTTGTCTCTTAGTCTTGTCCATCCAAATTAGAAGTCCCAAAAAACAGTTTTATTTGTTGTTATCTATCGTCCACCTGGTCGTTACTGTGAGTTTCTCTGTGAATTTTCAGACCTTTTGTCTGACTTAGTGCTTAGCTCAGATAAGATAATTATAGTGGGCGATTTTAACATCCACACAGATGCTGAGAATGACAGCCTCAACACTGCATTTAATCTATTGTTAGACTCGATTGGCTTTGCTCAAAATGTAAATGAGTCCACCCACCACTTTAATCAAATCAAATCAAATCAATTTTATTTATATAGCGCCAAATCACAACAAACAGTTGCCCCAAGGTGCTTTATAATGTAAGGCAAAGCCATACAATAATTACGGAAAAACCCCAATGGTCAAAACGACCCTTAGATACCTCATACCTTAGAATCATACCTTAGATCTTGTTCTGACTTATGGTATGGAAATTGAAGAGTTAACAGTATTCCCTGAAAACCCCCTTCTGTCTGATCATTTCTTAATAACATTTACATTTACTCTGATGGACTACCCAGCAGTGGGGAATAAGTTTCATTACAGTAGACGTCTTTCAGAAAGCGCTGTAACTAGGTTTAAGGATATGATTCCTTCTTTATGTTCTCCAATGCCATATACCAACACAGGGCAGAGTAGCTACCTAAACTCTGTGAGTGAGATAGAGTATCTCGTCAATAGTTTTACATCCTCATTGAGGACAACTTTGGATGCTGTAGCTCCTCTGAAAAAGACAGATTAAATCAGAAGTGCCTGACTCTGTGGTATAACTCACAAACTCGCAGCTTAAAGCAGATAACCCGTAAGTTGGAGAGGAAATGGCGTCTCACTAATTTAGAAGATCTTCACTTAGCCTGGAAAAAGAGTCTGTTGCTCTATAAAAAAAGCCCTCTGTAAAGCTAGGACATCTTACTACTCATCACTAATTGAAGAAAATAAGAACAACCCCAGGTTTCTTTTAAGCACTGTAGCCAGGCTGACAAAGAGTCAGAGCTCTACTGAGCCGAGTATTCCTTTAACTTTAACTAGTAATGACTTCATGACTTTCTTTGCTAATAAAATTTTAACTATTAGAGAAAAAATTACTCATAACCAAAGACATATCGTTCTCTTTGGCTGCTTTCAGTGATGCCGGTATTTGGTTAGACTCTTTCTCTCCGATTGTTCTGTCTGAGTTATTTTCATTAGTTACTTCCTCCAAACCATCAACATGTCTATTAGACCCCATTCCTACCAGGCTGCTCAAGGAAGCCCTACCATTAATTAATGCTTCGATCTTAAATATGATCAATCTATCTTTATTAGTTGGCTATGTACCACAGGCTTTTAAGGTGACAGAAATTAAACCATTACTTAAAAAGCCATCACTTGACCCAGCTATCTTAGCTAATTATAGGCCAATCTCCAACCTTCCTTTTCTCTCAAAAATTCTTGAAAGGGTAGTTGTAAAACAGCTAACTGATCGTCTGCAGAGGAATGGTCTATTTGAAGAGTTTCAGTCAGGTTTTAGAATTCATCATAGTACAGGTCAGGGTAATGCCATCCAGAGTAAGGATCTGGTTAGACACCATGTTTCTAAGATTTGTGGGGCCAAGTACAATAACTTCAGTTTTATCTGAGTTTAAAAGCAGGAAATTAGAGGTCATCCATGTCTTTATGTCTGTAAGACAATCCTGCAGTTTAGCTAATTGGTGTGTGTCCTCTGGCTTCATGGATAGATAAAGCTGGGTATCATCTGCGTAACAATGAAAATTTAAGCAATACCGTCTAATAATACTGCCTAAGGGAAGCATGTATAAAGTGAATAAAATTGGTCCTAGCACAGAACCTTGTGGAACTCCATAATTAACTTTAGTCTGTGAAGAAGATTCCCCATTTACATGAACAAATTGTAATCTATTAGACAAATATGATTCAAACCACCGCAGCGCAGTGCCTTTAATACCTATGGCATGCTCTAATCTCTGTAATAAAATTTTATGGTCAACAGTATCAAAAGCAGCACTGAGGTCCAACAGAACAAGCACAGAGACGAGTCCACTGTCCGAGGCCATAAGAAGATCATTTGTAACCTTCACTAATGCTGTTTCTGTACTATGATGAATTCTAAAACCTGACTGAAACTCTTCAAATAGACCATTCCTCTGCAGATGATCAGTTAGCTGTTTTACAACTACCCTTTCAAGAATTTTTGAGAGAAAAGGAAGGTTGGAGATTGGCCTATAATTAGCTAAGATAGCTGGGTCAAGTGATGGCTTTTTAAGTAATGGTTTAATTACTGCCACCTTAAAAGCCTGTGGTACATAGCCAACTAACAAAGATAGATTGATCATATTTAAGATCGAAGCATTAAATAATGGTAGGGCTTCCTTGAGCAGCCTGGTAGGAATGGGGTCTAATAAACATGTTGATGGTTTGGATGAAGTAACTAATGAAAATAACTCAGACAGAACAATCGGAGAGAAAGAGTCTAACCAAATACCGGCATCACTGAAAGCAGCCAAAGATAACGATACGTCTTTGGGATGGTTATGAGTAATTTTTTCTCTAATAGTTAAAATTTTGTTAGCAAAGAAAGTCATGAAGTCATTACTAGTTAAAGTTAATGGAATACTCAGCTCAATAGAGCTCTGACTCTTTGTCAGCCTGGCTACAGTGCTGAAAAGAAACCTGGAGTTGTTCTTATTTTCTTCAATTAGTGATGAGTAGAAAGATGTCCTAGCTTTACGGAGGGCTTTTTTATAGAGCAACAGACTCTTTTTCCAGGCTAAGTGAAGATCTTCTAAATTAGTGAGACGCCATTTCCTCTCCAACTTACGGGTTATCTGCTTTAAGCTGCGAGTTTGTGAGTTATACCACGGAGTCAGGCACTTCTGATTTAAAGCTCTCTTTTTCAGAGGAGCTACAGCATCCAAAGTTGTCTTCAATGAGGATGTAAAACTATTGACGAGATACTCTATCTCCCTTACAGAGTTTAGGTAGCTACTCTGCACTGTGTTGGTATATGGCATTAGAGAACATAAAGAAGGAATGATATCCTTAAACCTAGTTACAGCGCTTTCTGAAAGACTTCTAGTGTAATGAAACTTATTCCCCACTGCTGGGTAGTCCATCAGAGTAAATGTAAATGTTATTAAGAAATGATCAGACAGAAGGGAGTTTTCAGGGAATACTGTTAAGTCTTCTATTTCCATACCATAAGTCAGAACAAGATCTAAGATATGATTAAAGTGGTGGGTGGACTCATTTACTTTTTGAGCAAAGCCAATAGAGTCTAATAATAGATTAAATGCAGTGTTGAGGCTGTCATTCTCAGCATCTGTGTGGATGTTAAAATCGCCCACTATAATTATCTTATCTGAGCTAAGCACTAAGTCAGACAAAAGGTCTGAAAATTCACAGAGAAACTCACAGTAACGACCAGGTGGACGATAGATAATAACAAATAAAACTGGTTTTTGGGACTTCCAATTTGGATGGACAAGACTAAGAGACAAGCTTTCAAATGAATTAAAGCTCTGTCTGGGTTTTTGATTAATTAATAAGCTGGAATGGAAGATTGCTGCTAATCCTCCTCCTCGGCCCGTGCTACGAGCATTCTGACAGTTAGTGTGACTCGGGGGTGTTGACTCATTTAAACTAACATATTCATCCTGCTGTAACCAGGTTTCTGTTAGGCAGAATAAATCAATATGTTGATCAATTATTATATCATTTACCAACAGGGACTTAGAAGAGAGAGACCTAATGTTTAATAGACCTACATTTAACTGTTTTAGTCTGTGGTGCAGTTGAAGGTGCTATATTATTTTTTCTTTTTGAATTTTTATGCTTAAATAGATTTTTGCTGGTTGTTGGTGGTCTGGGAGCAGGCACCGTCTCTACGGGGATGGGGTAATGAGGGGATGGCAGGGGGAGAGAAGCTGCAGAGAGGTGTGTAAGACTACAACTCTGCTTCCTGGTCCCAACCCTGGATAGTCACGGTTTGGAGGATTTAAGAAAATTGGCCAGATTTCTAGAAATGAGAGCTGCTCCATCCAAAGTGGGATGGATGCCGTCTCTCCTAACAAGACCAGGTTTTCCCCAGAAGCTTTGCCAATTATCTATGAAGCCCACATCATTTTTTGGACACCACTCAGACAGCCCGCAATTCAAGGAGAACAGGCGGCTAAACATGTCACTCCCGGTCCGATTGGGCCTCTCTTCATTGGCTTCCTGTTAATTCTAGAATAGAATTTAAAATTCTTCTTCTTACTTATAAGGTTTTGAATAATCAGGTCCCATCTTATCTTAGGGACCTCGTAGTATCATATCACCCCAATAGAGCGCTTCGCTCTCAGACTGCAGGCTTACTTGTAGTTCCTAGGGTTTGTAAGAGTAGAATGGGAGGCAGAGCCTTCAGCTTTCAGGCTCCTCTCCTGTGGAACCAGCTCCCAATTCAGATCAGGGAGACAGACACCCTCTCTACTTTTAAGATTAGGCTTAAAACTTTCCTTTTTGCTAAAGCTTATAATTAGGGCTGGATCAGGTGACCCTGGACCATCCCTTAGTTATGTTGCTATAGACGTAGACTGCTGGGGGGTTCCCATGATGCACTGTTTCTTTCTCTTTTTGCTCTGTATGCACCACTCTGTATTTAATCATTAGTGATTGATCTCTGCTCCCCTCCACAGCATGTCTTTTTCCTGATTCTCTCTCCTCAGCCCCAACCAGTCCCAGCAGAAGACTGCCCCTCCCTGAGCCTGGTTCTGCTGGAGGTTTCTTCCTGTTAAAAGGGAGTTTTTCCTTCCCACTGTCGCCAAGTGCTTACTCACAGGGGGTCGTTTTGACCATTGGGGTTTTTCTGTAATTATTGTATGGCCTTGCCTTACAATATAAGGCGCCTTGGGGCAACTGTTTGTTGTGAGTTGGCGCTATAAAAATAAAATTGCTTTTGATTTTTGTTTTTTGGTTCAGAAGGCGCAGCAGTGGCTACACTTCCTGTGTGTCCTCGGGAAGGACAACCTGGAGACAAAGCTGCTGCTGGCCTTCTATCACTCCTCGGTGGACAGCGTACTGACATACTGTCTGTGTGTGTGGTACATTATGCAGGTTCCACAGCCAAGGACAGACAAGCAGTGCAGAGGGTCATAAACACTGCCCTGAAAATGATTTGCTGCCCTACGCCTAGCCTGGAAAACATCACCACATCCTGCTGTGTGAGGAGAACCAAGGCCATCACAGGATATCCCACAGATCCGGCCCACCCCGTTTGATCTGTTGCTCTCCGGGAGATGCTACAGGTCAACAAAATCCCACACCGGCAGGCTGACAAACACCTTCATCTCCTGGGCCGTACGTACTGCAAACACCCATGGAAACACAGACACTCACCCACAGACCTACTCCCATAACCCCCCCCCCCCCCCCAACAACAAACAACTGAATCGACCCCCACTCATCTTTAGGACCTTAACAGCACTGGCTTCTGTGCCCCCATATACCTCCATCTTTTGCATTACTCCATACAGTATATATACAGTGAGGCAAATAAGTATTTGATCCAGAGTAGAGTTTGCAAGTTTTCCCACCTACAAAGAACGTAGACATTTGTAATTTTTTGGTGTAGACAAAAGTACAGAAACTTACTGTGAAAATATCAAGAACATATTGATCCAGTGCAAACTTGCTGACAATCATCACTCTTAACCTCACATAACCCCAGCAGAAATGCAACAATGTATTAACATGTGTTTAGAGAGTCTGAAATCAACATTATTATATGACATATGTATTTCTAAGTAATTTATTAACAACTCCCCCCTTTGACATGATTTAATCATGTCAACAATTAAGGTCGATTAGCCATGATAATTCAATTCCTGGCAATGATCCAATACTCCAGTCAAACCAATATACTGCCAAACATGTAGGCATATGCATCAACTGACCCCACCACATTACCCCTGTGCTGTACCCGCATAGCCAGTCTTAGTGAGTCAAGAGTCCCACAGAGACAAGACCAAGTAATCGTGACTGCTACCTGCCTTAGGTTGTCCTGGGGTATAAGATGGGATCTTACCCGTCATGGACTATTCAGCCATCCATACTCGCTTGAAAAGGATACCAACTAGGCAGGGGCACCAAGGGATGAGGTAACAACCATTTGAGGTGTCATATCCAAACAGTTTAAATTTTCACAGATCATTAATTTTGTAGGATCATTGAAAGTGAATTGAAGTACCTCTTTAGTAATTTATCTCAGAATAGATCAGCTGGATTGACCAAAAATAACATAATGAACTAAATCAATAAAAATTAAAACAATAAAAATTGATAGAAGAAGAAAGAAAATGAATACATAGAATACATCCTCAACCTATAAGTACATGGCCTCTAAAAAAATTTCAAAAAATTGTGGCCTATATGTGTTAACACTTAGTAGCGCAACATTTTATTTAGGCAGTAAAAACGTATCGGTCTTCATCCTCTTTTCCACGTCGTCTTCTTCCACTTCTGCTCTCAGGAAGGGAGACTGAAGGTCTGGTTTCACCAGAAGAGTGCTGTGGCATTTATTTGGGGTGAGAGACCCACAGTTTGTTATCTAAGGCAGTAGTGATGCATTTGAGAGACAAATGGTGGGGAGGTGATGGTCTAGTGGTTAAGGGTTGGGCTAGAGACCAGAAGATCCTCGGTTCAAATCCCAGTCTGACTGGAAAATCACTAAGGGCCTTGGGCAAGGTCTTTAATCCCCTATTGCTCCCAGTGTGTAGTGAGCGCCTTGTATGGCAGCAGCCTCACATCAGGGTGAATGTGAGGCATTATTGTAAAGAGCTTTGAGCGTCTGATGCAGATGGAAAAGTGCTATATAAATGCAGTCCATTTAAATGGCAGTAGAGTTACTGCTACAGTCAGAGAAATTAGAATCGAAGCTACCAGTCCTTTCCACTTGCTGAAATCTTTGTAAAACCAGTCAACTACTGGGTTATTAATTGCTGAATTTAAAGCCAATTCCTCAGAGAGTGTCTTTAGTCCAGTCAGGGCTCTGGATACAGAGCCATCAGGTGCAGTATTGTTTTGGGATAAACGCCCAACACTCTTTGGCCAAACATGTGGCATACACCTCCCTTTCGGCTATGATGAAGTCCAAAGCCAATCCGTTTTAGTAATCCATCAATGTAGCTTCTAGTTGTTCATGTGGTCCAGTCACAGTGTCTCTGGTCAGATTATTTAATCTTTGCACATTGAAATGGATATAATTAAATCTAGCTACATTTTTTGGTCATCATGTACCCCCAACAGATGGTTTGACTCAGTCCCGCTGCAATCTGATCCACCAATTTATATTCACCCCCCTTTTACCTTAAGAAATTCTCCTCATCACAAGGAATACAACAAGAGCAGAGCACAGACATTTGAAGGTAATTAAAACCCTCTGGGGTCCGAGGGCATTTTTTGGACAGTTCACTCACCTGGCATATTATTGCTGTTAACAGCTCTCCCTGCATCCCACAATCAAGTTTTATGTCTCTTTTTTCAGGACAACCTGTGCTTTCAGAATATATATGGTTTTGTTGTGTTTTATAAGTGTAATAAAGGTTTACAATCAGAAATAAGAAAGGAAAAAATAAAGCAAAAATAATTTTCACACATTTATTCAAAACTATGGAACCCAGGAGAGATCACTTAAAGTGATAGATTTTTTTTTGGCCATGATAATTTGTGCACACGTTTTCCTTTAATTGAGCCCTCGAATTAATAAAAACATGCTCTCAAATAAATTAAACGGGTGCACGTTTTCCTGGCCATGATAAAACGTGTGCACGTTCTGCTTTAATTGAGCCCTCGAATTAATAAAACATGTGCATGTTTTCCTTTAATCGAGCCCTTGAATAAATAAAATGGTGTGCACGTTTTCCTTTAATTGAGCCCTCGAATTAATCAAATGAGTGCACGTTTTCCTTTCGTTCAAAATGAACTCCATAATATGACCTAAATTGTCATCCTCACGACGGGGAGACGCTTCGCCCTCAGCATCCTTTTTAATGTGCTTAAACTCCAGATGATGTCATGCTGGGCAGCTTGTTCTCTATATGTCCTTTTGCACCCTAACCATGATGATACACTCTGACCAGATCTATTTCTAATGGGGAAATGTATCACACTGTTTCCTGGTTTGTTGACTAATAGCCAACATTTATGTGTCAAGACAATATTGAGTGCACGTTTTACAAATTGTGGCCACGTTTAAGTAGATCGTGCCTTTGTTTTACTCAAACAATGCGTAAAATGTGCACACAATATACAAAACGTGCGCACAATATAATAAAACAAGGGCACAATATAATAAAATGTGTGCACAATATAATAAAACAAGGGCACAATATAATAAAATGTGCGCACAATATAATAAAATGTGAGCACAAAATAATAAAACAAGCACACAATATAATAAAATGTGCGCACAATATAACAAAATGTGCGCACAATATAATAAAACGTGCGCACAATATAACAAAATGTGCACACAATATAACAAAATGTGCGCACAATATAATAAAACGTGCGCACAATATAACAAAATGTGCGCACAATATAACAAAATGTGCGCACAATATAATAAAACGTGCGCACAATATAACAAAATGTGCGCACAATATAACAAAATGTGCGCACAATATAATAAAACGTGCGCACAATATAACAAAATGTGCGCACAATATAATAAAATGTGCGCACAATATAACAAAATGTGCGCACAATATAATAAAACGTGCGCACAATATAACAAAATGTGCGCACAATATAACAAAATGTGCGCACAATATAATAAAACGTGTGCACAATCTCTCCACATGCAAAACATTTTGCGATGACACTTCCAGGGCTCCGTACAAAACACACAGCAAACTGGCCCAAACTACCTTTGTTTGGGCTCTTGTACAAAAGAATGTAGAAAATAAAGGTTCTAACAATTGCACATTTTGAACAAGTTTGTCTTTAGATTAGATTAGATTAGATTAGATCAAAATGGTCCATGCATTTTGTTTGTCTTTAGATTAGATTAGATTAGATTAGATTAGATCAAAATGGTCCATGCATTTTGTTTGTCTTTAGATTAGATTAGATTAGATTAGATCAAAATGGTCCATGCATTTTGTTTGTCTTTAGATTAGATTAGATCAAAATGGTCCATGCATTTTGTTTGTCTTTAGATTAGATTAGATTAGATTAGATTAGATCAAAATGGTCCATGCATTTTGTTTGTCTTTAGATTAGATTAGATTAGATTAGATCAAAATGGTCCATGCATTTTGTTTGTCTTTAGATTAGATTAGATTAGATTAGATCAAAATGGTCCATGCATTTTGTTTGTCTTTATGCCACATCTCAAAGCAATTTCTGTCTGCTATTACACAAAGGCTTACAACACAAACTTTTTAATTCTATGGGGTTGACTCCCTTTTGGATTGCTTGCAGTGACACTCTTTGGTCCACCACGTGAGGTTTTATGAGACCCTCTTATGCTGATCACTTCATTCATATGCACAACGCTACACTTTTACACATGGAGCCAGCAGCCAGAGGGCTGTTCAAACAGCATTCACATCCCAAAGAGTAACATATCGTTGCTGCTAACAATCTTTGGGATACCATGTGAGACTGCTCTGCCCTATGATTGGATACTGGAAAACCATGTGATGGTGAACCAATTCCGATTGGACACTCACATTGCGCATGTCATTACACAGCTTCTATGAGGACTACAAACATGGTGCATGGCTGAACTGAAAGTCCACAGAGTTCACTTTTCAGCAAAAAAGTATGTTTCTATCTCATATCATTAAAAAATTATTTATAATTTAGTAAAACTTGTACTCAGCCATCATATACGATGGCATCGGCCTCAGAGGGTTAATGAACCTAAATTTCTTCAGCACAAACAAATGAGTAATAGACACATCCAAAAATAATAATACGAGTTCAGTAAACTGAATTTTCCATACTGTAAAGAGATATTATTTTGTTTTAATAAAGTATTTTAAAGTCAGTTAGGGTACAGCATAGTTCAGGATGATTGTCCCAAATGTTTACTCCTTTTTTCCACAGAGACACAGTTATTTTTCCCCTTTTTAATGAATGAATGAATGAATGAATGAATTTTATTGTAATTCCATATTCAGATGACCAAATAATAATTTTCCTCTCAGGGTGTAACTGGAGTCCTTTATTTTAAACAGATGTTGAACATGTTGCAATAAGAGTTTGTTTTTTTGCTTTGTATTATAAAGTACATGAATCTCAGAATGTTTTAGCAGATAAATAGTGGGTTAGTTGGCTCAAGGTAAGGTTTATTACTGACTATTCCTATGGCTCATGCACTAAATACTATCTGTCTTGCAAGAACAAATTGCCTATATGTGTATTTATGTAAATAAATGGTTCTGCCAGTGTGGCATTTACCATTACTATATATGCAGACAGCGGAAAGACAAAAAACAAACAAAAATTATGAGTAATAGTAGTGCTATGTGACTAAAAGATGAATCCAGGTTTTGAGTATATTTCTTATTGTTACATGGGAAACAAGGTACCAGTAGATTCAGTAGATTCTCACAAATCCAACAAGACCAAGCATTCATGATATGCACACTCTTAAGGCTATGAAATTGGGCTATTAGTAAAAAAAAGTAGAAAAGGGGGTGTTCACAATAATAGTAGTGTGGCATTCAGTCAGTGAGTTCGTCAATTTTGTGGAACAAACAGGTGTGAATCAGGTGTCCCCTATTTAAGGATGAAGCCAGCACCTGTTGAACATGCTTTTCTCTTTGAAAGCCTGAGGAAAATGGGACGTTCAAGACATTGTTCAGAAGAACAGCGTAGTTTGATTAAAAAGTTGATTGGAGAGGGGAAAACTTATACGCAGGTGCAAAAAATTATAGGCTGTTCATCTACAATGACCTCCAGAGGAGGCAGATGAAACTATGGTGTCATTTGATGTGACATCGTTGTTCACCTGCATCCCCACTGCTGAGGCCGTCTCAGCTGTGAGGCAGAAACTGCTGGAGGATGTGTCTCTACTTGAAAGGACCAAACTCACACCAGACCACATCTGCCAACTCTTGGAGATCTGTCTTAACACCACGTATTTCCTGTTTAGGGGGAATTACTACAGGCAGATCCATGGTTGTGCGATGGGGTTTCCAGTATCCCCCATTGTGGCCAATCTGTACATGGAGCGAGTGGAGAAGACAGCCTTGACGTCTTTCACAGGTATCTCTCCCAGTCACTGGTTCAGATATGTCGATGACACATGGGTTAAAATCAAGCAACAGCAAGTTGAGGACTTTACAGAACACATCAACTCGGTGGACGCCAATATCAAGTTCACACGTGAGGATGCCAGAAACAACCATTTAGCCTTCTTGGACTGTGATGTTACGATTGGAGAGAACAGGCAGCTCCAGACAGGGGTTTACAGAAAACCAACTCACACTGACCAATATCTGCTCTTTGGCTCAAACCACCCCCTTGAACACAAGCTCAGGATGATCAGGACTCTTCAACACAGAGCCCTACAGGTGCCCACAACTGCAGAGGGAAGGGCTAAAGAACAACAACGTGTCCGGAAAGCCCTTATAGTATGTGGGTACCCACGATGGTCCCTGGACAAAGTGCAGAAGTCCCAGAGAACAAAGAGACCAGATAGACAGGAGACGGAGACAAAAAGAAGAGGAGTGTCTCTCCCTTATTTAGCAGGAGTAGGGGAAAAAACTACAGAGGATCTTCAGACAGCACAAAATCCCAGTTTACTTTAAACCGGTTAACACCTTGAGACAGAGATTAGTTCACCCTAAGGACATGATCCCTAGTTACAAACAGAGCAATGTAGTGTATTATATCAGATGTCAGGAAAACTGTAACGAACACTACATAGGTGAGACTAAGCAACCTTTACACAAAAGGCTATACCAGCACCGCAGAGAGGGCACCAGTGGACCTCAGTCTGCAGTTCATCTCCACCTGAAAGACACTAACCAAACGTTTGAGGACAAGGAAGTTAAAATATTAGCCAGAGAGAATAAATGGTTTGAGAGAGGGGTCAAGGAGGCATTGTTTGTGAAACGTTTGAAACCCAGCCTTAACCGGGGAGGGTGTCTGAGACACACTTTATCCCCTGTTTACAATGGGGTACTCAGGTCAAAGGAGTTTCAGTCTTTTGTTCATGGTAATGAGTCATTCACGTCATCAGGGGAGCCATCAGAAAGGCATCCATCCCACCATTAGAGGGACAGATGTCCTGTCATTAGGTGGTTAGGCTAATTAGAGCTATTGTTTTGTCACTGGCCTATAGCAGTCTGCCTCTCAGTAGGAGGGGTGTGGTTAGGTTTAAAACCAGCTTTTGTTGGCTTCTGTTTTATTCTTCTCTACAAGAGTCAGACAGAAGTCAGACTTCCAGAGCAAGAATTTTAGCTGAGGAAGCTTCTGCGATTTGAAGTGAAACGTCCTCGCGTCAAGCAAGCCAGTCCAGTCGAAGATTCAAGCTTCTCTACTATAAAAAAAAACAGAGACGCATGGAAGAAAACGGAAAACAACCATCAAAATGGATAGAAGAATAACTTGAATGGCAAAGGCTCACCCACTGATCAGCTCCAGGATGATCAAAGACAGTCTGGAGTTACCTGTAAGTGCTGTGACAGTTAGAAGACGCCTGTGTGAAGCTAATTTATTTGCAAGAATCCCCTGCAAAGTCCCTCTGTTAAATAAAAGACATGTGCAGAAGAGGTTACAATTTGCCAAAGAACACATCAACTGGCCTAAAGAGAAATGGAGGAATATTTTGTGGACTGATGACAGTAAAATTGTTCTTTTTGGGTCCAAGGGCCACAGACAGTTTGTGAGATGACCCCCAAACTCTGAATTCAAGCCACAGTTCACAGTGAAGACAGTGAAGCATGGTGGTGCAAGCATCATGATATGGGCATGTTTCTGCTACTATGGTGTTGTGCCTATATATCACATACCAGGTATCATGGATCAGTTTGGATATGTCAAAATACTTGAAGAGGTCATGTTGTCTTATGCTGAAGAGGACATGCCCTTGAAATGGATGTTTCAACAAGACAATGACCCCAAGCACACTAGTAAACCAGCAAAATCTTGGTTCCAAACCAACAAAATTAATGCCTCGCAGATGTGAAGAAATCATGAAAAACTGTGGTTATACAAGTAAATACTAGTTTAGTGATTCACAGGATTGATAAAAAAGCAGAACATAATAGTTTTGAGTTCGTAGCGTCAACAGCAGATGTTACTATTATTGTGAACACCCCCTTTTCTACATTTTTTTTTACTAATAGCCCAACTTCATAGCCTTAAGAGTGTGCATATCATGAATGTTTGGTCTTGTTGGATTTGTGAGAATCTACTGAATCTACTGGTACCTTGTTTCCCATGTAACAATAAGAAATATACTCAAAACCTGGATTAATCTTTTTAGTCACATAGCACTACTATTATTCTGAACGCTACTGTATGTATGGAGCATGCTTCAAAAAATCAACTTCCTTATGCGTGAGAGAGAAAACTGACCCACCTTTCGTCAAAAAAGTGACAGCTGCCAATCAGAATCGACTACGTCACTAAGCCCCGCCCCCTCTATGACGTCACAGCCAATCAGAATCGATGATGTCACTATGTCCCGCCCCTAAGCCCCTCCCCTAGTCCCGCCTCCAAGCCCCGCCCCTTATGACATCACAGCCAATAATCGATGACGTCACTATGCCCCGCCCCTAAGCCCCGCCCCTAGTCCCGCCTCCGAGCCCCCGCCCCTTATGATGTCACATCCAATCAGAGTCGATGATGTCAGTATGTCCCGCCCCTAAGCCCCACCCCCGGCTCCTCCCCTAGTTCCGCCCCTGGCTCCTCCCCTAGCCCCACCCCCAAGCTCCTCCCCTAACCCCGGCCAAGCACCGCCTCCAAGCCATACCTCCCCTCCCACCCAGGGTGTAATATTTTAATGTCATTTTATTTCATGAATTAAAGAATGATTAAAAATACCTAGATCTTTTTAATGTATTAAAGAATTAACTAATTCTGAAATAATTAAACATAAATCACTGTCTATTATTTAATGCCCCTTTAATATTTTTAATTCTTAAATTATTACGTTTCCTTTTCTGTTTTTTTAATTCGTAAATTAAAGAAGGGAAACAAATAGCCGTCTCTCGGCTGTAAGTCTTTGCAGCAAGACGGTCAAATACCCACGCATAGAGCCGCTCGAGGAAACATGACCCCACGGCTGTAAAACCTGTTGCAGACGCTAACTGTGTCTGTGTGAGTGCGTGTGTGTGGGTGTGTGGGTGTGTGTGTGTGTGTGTGTGTGTGTGTGTGTGTGTGTGTGGCGGGACACCCGCTGAGCGGAGATGCTGCCCCGAGGTGATGAACCCGAAGAACAATAAACAATGCTCCTTATCACTCACGCCAGATGATGTTTTCTTTTAAGATATTAGCCGATCGATCATGGGGCGCGGGACACCCGCTGAGCGGAGATGCTGCCCCGAGCCCGAACAATCAACAATGCTCCTTATCACTTACGTCCCTGGGAACGAGTCAGCGAGCATTTCCACTACGACCGGTGAAGAGTGAAGATGCCTGGACCCCCAGCTATGGGTATAAAATAGAATAAATTTGCGGAAAAAATCCTGGAAAACCATGTTGTTTAATTAAGTTTTCTTGTCTTCGAGCAGAGTGCGAAAACCGCATCAGCTTTCAGGGTAAGTGATTTAAGTAATCTGTTTTGATAGAAATGAGTGTTTTTAAATGATGCACGCCGTCTGAAACTGTCTTTTTTTTTTTTTTTTTTTTTTTTTTAGACAAAACCACGCAGACGGTCCAGAGCGCGTTCGGACCCGTCCTCGGTAATATATTTGAAATAGTACAGAATATCCGCTTGCGAGGGTGATGCTTTGTATTCATTTATTTACGTTAATTCTAGAAATCAAGTCAGAGCCCCCTGAAGAAGTTCGAAGGCTGGAACCCCCGACTTCACCACGCAGATGTAAGTACAGCGATCGAGATTAAATCACGGTTAAAACTCTGGAATAACCCGATTTTTTCTGTCACAGCCCATGGAGAAGCGGGTCAGCGGGAGAGACCCGTAAAACGATCCGCGGATGTACACGGTAAGGAGTCGGAGTTTATGTATTTATTTATTTTAAATATTTAATAACTAACGATTTTCTCTTCTTTCAGCACGCGGTGGAGGGAGACCGTCTATTTTCCACCGACACGCAAGGCTCGAAGATATTCTGAGCTGGGATTAACCTCATCACGCAACTTTCTTGAAAATGTGTAGTCTGTTTTTATTTTTTTTATTTTTTCTCTTATTCCGATGGAATGGGAGAATTCATTTGAAGAGGTATATTAACTGAATTTCTCGAGGTAGATTCTTCCTGCTACAGATTTTAAAAGATGGAAGGAGAGAATTCACATCGGGAAAATAACTTCGGACGTGTATTGGATTTAAACGCTTCAATAATCGACTCAGCGGGGAGCGCTCCTGGAGCAGATGGCCCATTACCCGAGGCGTTAAATTCGCCGCCTCGAAATAACATCGAGTCCGGAGAGAGACTTTTAAGCCGTGTTCGTTTAACACCGTTAAATGAGGCTCTTAACAATTTAGCGGCTGAACGAGAATCGGAAGAAATTAACCCCTACATCATTTCTGCGATTAACGCTATAAATTTGACGGTCCAGTCTGATACTGAAGAGCCCCCTGACCCCCCGCACACCCCGCCTCCAGACGAGTCCGGTCCCGCGGCGTTGAACCAGGTACGCCTGACTCCGTTAAATAATGCCGTAAACCTCCTCGCGTGTGAAGTTAATCCTCACGTCCAATCCACGGTGGATGAATTAAATCAAACGCCTAATGACGCTCGCGCTTTTTCACCTTTAAGAAGTCCTTCCCCGCGCAATGCGCGCAGAGAAGAGATTTTAAACAGAGCTCGTTTAACCCCGATAAACGCGGCGATCTCTGTTTTGATGGAAGACGAGGATGATGCACGATGCGATAAACCTCGTTCAGTTATTGAATCCTCATCTGAGTACGCATGAGGCGGAGCAGCGCGGACTGGCGTTACAAAATAGCCTCGGATTAACGGAAGCTACGCCGGTATCTTTAGAGCAGGTGGGAAAATTTGAAAGCGCTCTGGGTTGTAAAATTGTGGTGTTTTTCAGAGCCGAAGGGGAGAGAAAGCTGACAAAATTCCAGACAGGAATACCGGCGCAGCAGAAAACTCTTTTCGTTTTTCTGTTTAATAATCATTTTTACGGAATCATCGATTTAAAGAGATTTTTGGGGGTGAAATATGTATGTAAGTTTTGCTTTGAGGGGTACAATAACCACGCCTCCCATAATTGTCCATCATATTGTAAAATTTGTGAATCCACGCAGTGTTACGAGAAAAATAACCCTGTATTCTGCAGCGAATGTAACAAGGAGTGTCGCTGTCCCACCTGTTACAGCCTGCATAAACAGCCGAAGTATCGTCCTTCCGCCGGTAAGTTCGTTAATGTGTGTGATAACAGAAAAAAATGCTCTCGATGTAAACGCGAGTATTACATAGCGTTTTCTAAAAACAGCGCTCCGCACGTGTGTAAGCAGAAGAGGTGTCATATATGCGGCGAGGCTCTCCAGGAGCCGGGCGAGGGTCACCTCTGCTATATGACCCCGCTCAAAGCTGAAGAGACGCATTCAGAGAAATATGTTTTTTATGATTTTGAAACGTATGTCGATAATAACGGGGAACACGCACCGTTTTACGTCAGCGCTGTAACAAAGACGGGTGATTTTTGGAGCGCATGGGGGACAGACTGCGTAGCCCGCTTCTTTAAACATTTTAGAACGAGAAAATTCAAAGAATACTTGTTCATCGCTCACAACTCAAAAGGTTTTGACGGCTATTTGCTTCTAAAGTATTTAGTCCAGCAGGGCGTAACCCCCGCTGTGATTATGACCGGGAGTAAACTATTACTCATGACAGACGCCGCCTTTAAACAGAAATATATAGATTCGTTATCTTTCCTTACAATGCGCTTATCTCAGATGCCTAAAGCCCTGGGAATCCGGCTGAAAGACGAAATCGTCCGCAAAGGTTACTTTCCGCACCTGTTCAGTTCAGAAAAAAATCTGAACTATGTCGGTCCGTACCCGGACTCAGCGGCTTACGGGGTCGCAAATATGTCAGAGGGAGAAAGAGAGGAATTTAACACGTGGTACGTGCGGAAAAAAAACGCAATTTTCGATTTTAAAGCCGAGGCCATTATGTATTGTGATAACGATACAAAAATCCTGGCTGCAGCCTGCTCCAAATTTATGTCTGAATTCATCGCTGAAACACTCGTGGATCCTTTTACCTGCGTTACAATCGCCTCGGCGTGTATGAAAGTCTTCCAAACTAACTTTCTTGCTCCAAAAACGCTGGCGATCCCCTCCGCCGACAATTATAGAACGAGGCATAAAAAATATTCGGACGTGGCCGTGCAATGGTTAGAATGGGTTGCTGAGACGCAAAACATTATCATCGATCATGCTCTAAACAGGGGCGAGAAAAAAATAGGAGGTTATTATGTTGATGGGTATGCCCGGATTGACGGCCGGATAAAAGTGTGGGAGTTTCTCGGGTGTTTTTACCACGGGTGTGCAAGGTGTTTTACACAGCACGAAATAAACCCTCTCACAAACACCTCATTTGGAGAGCTCCACGCCGCGTGTCAGAAAAAAATAGCCTTTCTGCGGGCTATGCCGGGCGTCACCCTCAGCATAATTTGGGAGCATCAGTGGCTTGAAATGAGGCTGAGGGATGAGAGCGTTCGGTGTTTCCTCGCCCGCAGGGGGTTACCGGCCCCCCTCGAACCTCGCGACGCTTTATACGGCGGTCGGACTTGCGCGGCCCGTCTGAGGTACACGGCTAAGCAAGATGAGACGGTCTATTACGTCGACGTGACCTCGCTGTATCCTTACGTTAACGTAAATTTCACATATCCCACAGGGCATCCGGAAATTATCGAGAGAAATTTCCGAGACCCCAGGACTTATTTCGGGCTCATCAAAGCCATCGTGTACCCACCCCGGGGGCTAAAATTCCCCGTCCTCCCACACAGAACTCCTCACGGTAAACTGGTGTTTACTCTGTGTCGCACCTGCGCTGATGAAAATAATCAAGCTGCAGCGTGCACACACAGTCAGCACCAGAGAGCTCTGTCTGGGACTTGGACGACCCCGGAATTCCACAAAGCTCTGGATACAGGCTATGCTGTAGCTAAGATTTTTGAAGTCTGGCATTTTGAGGAAAAAAGTGATAAAATCTTTGAGGGGTACATAAACACCTTCTTAAAACACAAGCAGGAAGCCTCTGGTTTCCCTCCCGAATTTGATAAAGACCCCGAGAGCAGAGAAAAATATATCACGGACTACTGGCTGAATAAGAAGATTTGTTTAGACCCAGAAAAAATCAGTCACAATCCGGCAAAACGACAGATGGCTAAGATCTGCCTCAACTCCTTCTGGGGGAAATTCGCCCAGAGGGCAAATCTGACGCAGACCGCGCTCGTTAAAAACGCTGACGATCTGTTCAGGTATCTGTTTTCTGAAGAGTACGAGGTCACATATCTAACATTCCTCAGCAGTCAGGCGGCTATGGTTCAATGGAGGTACGGCCCGTGGCACGTCAGCCGACCGGGTAAAACCGTCAATATTTTCATCGCTGCGTTTACAACGGCGTATGCGCGTTTGACCTTGTACGGTTTTATGGAGGCTGTGGCAAATCCTGACAGGATTCTGTATTATGATACCGATAGCCTGATTTACGTTTGTAGGCGGGGTGAAACCCCGCTGCCTACCGGTAATTATCTGGGGCAGCTCACGGACGAGTTGAATGGCGACGTCATCACAGAGTTTGCAGCGGCGGGACCTAAAAGTTACGCATATAAAACCGCACGTAA